>NW_026286600.1:0-13939 GCF_023373465.1 Oncorhynchus keta | reverse complement strand
GTCTCAAAGTAGTTGTAACTGATTGAAGACTAGACATTAAGACATTAATAGATAGTAGAGAGACAAGGCTGAATAACTAGACCCTGTAGAAGTAGTTGTAACTGACTGAAGACTAGACATTAAGACATTAATAGATAGTAGAGAGACAAGGCTGAATAACTAGACCCCTGTAGAAGTAGTTGTAACTGACTGAAGACTAGACATTAATACATTAATATATAGTAGAGAGACAAGGCTGAATAACTAGACCCCTGTGAAGTAGTTGTAACTGATTGAAGACTAGACATTAATACATTAATACATTTAATAGATAGTAGAGAGACAAGGCTGAATAACTAGACCCTGTAGAAAGTAGTTGTAACTGATTGAAGACTAGACATTAAGCATTAATAGATAGTAGAGAGACAAGGCTGAATAACTAGACCTCTGTAGAAGTAGTTGTAACTGATTGAAGACTAGACATTAAGACATTAATAGATAGTAGAGAGACAAGGCTGAATAACTAGACCCCTGTAGAAGTAGCTGTAACTGATTGAAGACTAGACATAATACATTAAGACATTAATAGATAGTAGAGAGACCAGGCTGAATAACTAGACCCTGTAGAAGTAGTTGTAACTGATTGAAGACTAGACATTAATACATTAATAGATAGTAGAGACAAGGCTGAATAACTAGACCCCTGTAGAAGTAGTTGTAACTGATTGAAGACTAGACATTAATACATTAATAGATTAATAGATAGTAGAGAGAGACAAGGCTGAATAACTAGACCCCTGTAGAAGTAGTTGTAACTGATTGAAGACTAGACATTAAGACATTAAGACATTAATAGATAGTAGAGAGACCAGGTTGAATAACTAGACCCCCAGAAGTAGTTGTAACTGATTGAAGACTAGACATTAAGACATTAAGACATTAATAGATAGTAGAGAGCAAGGCTAGAAATAACTAGACCCTGTAGAAGTAGTTGTAACTGATTGAAGACTAGACATTAAGACATTAAGACATTAATAGATAGTAGAGAGACAAGGCTGAATAACTAGACCCTGTAGAAGTAGTTGTAACTGGGATTGAAGACTAGACATTAATACATTAATACATTAATAGATAGTAGAGAGACAAGGCTGAATAACTAGACCCCCAGAAGTAGTTGTAACTGATTGAAGACCAGACATTAATACATTAATAGATAGTAGAGAGACAAGGCTGAATAACTAGAACTCTGTAGAAGTAGTTGTAACTGATTGAAGACTAGACATTAATACATTAATACATTAATAGATAGTAGAGAGACAAGGCTGAATAACTAGAACTCTGTAGAAGTAGTTGTAACTGATTGAAGACTAGACATTAATACATTAATAGATAGTAGAGAGACAAGGCTGAATAACTAGACCCCTGTAGAAGTAGTTGTAACTGACTGAAGACTAGATATTAATACATTAATACATTAATAGATAGTAGAGAGACAAGGCTGAATAACTAGACCCCTGTAGAAGTAGTTGTAACTGATTGAAGACATTAATACATTAATACATTAATAGATAGTAGAGAGACAAGGCTGAATAACTAGACCCCTGTAGAAGTAGTTGTAACTGATTGAAGACCAGACATTAATACATTAATACATTAATAGATAGTAGAGAGACAAGGCTGAATGAGAACTTATTAAATTAATCCCAACACCATAATCGTCTGATTACATTATTGGAGAAGGGGAAGACTGTCCTCTCAAAAAAAAAAAAAATGAGCCTGTAGTTAATTATGTAGTAATAGTTTTACCGGCCTCTCCAATCAAATAAAGCTTCTCAGAATCCCCTGGCTCCTGAACCACACAAATCCCTCTTTACAAAGGCCCTGCTCTGGCCCAATCCAGAGGTTTAACACAAGGCCCTGCTCTGGCCCAATCCAGAGGTTTAACACAAGGCCCTGCTCTGGCCCAATCCAGAGGTTTTAACACAAGGCCCCGCTCTGGCCCAATTCAGAGGTTTAAAACAAGACCCTGTTCTGGCCCAATCCAGAGGTTTTAAAACAAGTCCCTGCTCTGGCCCAATCCAGAGGTTTAAAACAAGGCCCTGCTCTGGCCCAATCCAGAGGTTTAACACAAGGCCCTGCTCTGGCCCAATCCAGAGGTTTAACACAAGGCCCTGCTCTGGCCCAATCCAGAGGTTTAAAACAAGGCCCCGCTCTGGCCCAATCCAGAGGTTTAAAACAAGGCCCTGCTCTGGCCCAATCCAGAGGTTTAACACAAGGCCCCGCTCTGGCCCAATCCAGAGGTTTAACACAAGGCCCCGCTCTGGCCCAATCCAGAGGTTTAAAACAAGGCCCTGCTCTGGCCCAATCCAGAGGTTTAACACAAGGCCCCGCTCTGGCCCAATCCAGAGGTTTAACACAAGGCCCTGCTCTGGCCCAATCCAGAGGTTTAACACAAGGCCCCGCTCCTGGCCCAATCCAGAGGTTTAACACAGGGCCCCGCTCTGGCCCAATTCAGAGGTTTGAAACAAGGCCCAGCTCTGGCCCAATCCAGAGGTTTAAAACAAGGCCCTGCTCTGGCCCAATCCAGAGGTTTAAAACAAGGCCCCGCTCTGGCCCAATCCAGAGGTTTAACACAAGGCCCTGCTCTGGCCCAATCCAGAGGTTTAACACAAGGCCCCGCTCTGGCCCAATCCAGAGGTTTAACACAAGGCCCCGCTCTGGCCCAATCCAGAGGTTTAACACAAGGCCCCGCTCTGGCCCAATCCAGAGGTTTAACACAAGGCCCCGCTCTGGCCCAATCCAGAGGTTTAACACAAGGCCCCGCTCTGGCCCAATCCAGAGGTTTAACACAAGGCCCGCTCTGGCCCAATTCAGAGGTTTAACACAAGGCCCTGCTCTGGCCCAATCCAGAGGTTTAACACAAGGCCCCGCTCTGGCCCAATCCAGAGGTTTAACACAAGGCCCCGCTCTGGCCCAATCCAGAGGTTTAACACAAGGCCCTGCTCTGGCCCAATCCAGAGGTTTAACACAAGGCCCCGCTCTGGCCCAATCCAGAGGTTTAACACAAGGCCCCGCTCTGGCCCAATCCAGAGGTTTAACACAAGGCCCCGCTCTGGCCCAATCCAGAGGTTTAACACAAGGCCCTGCTCTGGCCCAATCCAGAGGTTTAACACAAGGCCCTGCTCTGGCCCAATCCAGAGGTTTAACACAAGGCCCTGCTCTGGCCCAATCCAGAGGTTTAACACAAGGCCCTGCTCTGGCCCAATCCAGAGGTTTAACACAAGGCCCTGCTCTGGCCCAATCCAGAGGTTTAACACAAGGCCCCGCTCTGGCCCAATCCAGAGGTTTAACACAAGGCCCCGCTCTGGCCCAATCCAGAGGTTTAACACAAGGCCCTGCTCTGGCCCAATCCAGAGGTTTAACACAAGGCCCCGCTCTGGCCCAATCCAGAGGTTTAACACAAGGCCCTGCTCTGGCCCAATCCAGAGGTTTAACACAAGGCCCTGCTCTGGCCCAATCCAGAGGTTTAACACAAGGCCCTGCTCTGGCCCAATCCAGAGGTTTAAAACAAGGCCCCGCTCTGGCCCAATCCAGAGGTTTAACACAAGGCCCTGCTCTGGCCCAATCCAGAGGTTTAAAACAAGGCCCCGCTCTGGCCCAATCCAGAGGTTTAACACAAGGCCCTTCTCTGGCCTGACTGAGGTCTACCCTGCTGTCACTGAGGTCAAGACAGGCAGACTGGGACCAGAGTGGTTGGTGATGGTGTTAGTGAGGAGAAGCAGGAGGAGAACACTGAGAAATGACAGGGCTCCATATAGCCTTATAAGGAGGAGAACACTGAGAAATGACAGGGCTCCATAGAGCCTTATAAGGAGGAGAACACTGAGAAATGACAGGGCTCCAAAGAGCCTTATAAGGAGGAGAACACTGAGAAATGACAGGGCTCCATAGAGCCTTATAAGGAGGAGAACACTGAGAAATGACAGGGCTCCACAGAGCCTTATAAGGAGGAGAAACACTGAGAAATGACAGGGCTCCATAGAGCCTTATAAGGAGGAGAACACTGAGAAATGACAGGGCTCCATATAGCCTTATAAGGAGGAGGAGAACACTGAGAAATGACAGGGCTCCATATAGCCTTATAAGGAGGAGGAGAACACTGAGAAATGACAGGGCTCCATAGAGCCTTATAAGGAGGAGGAGAACACTGAGAAATGACAGGGCTCCATAGAGCCTTATAAGGAGGAGGAGAACACTGAGAAATGACAGGGCTCCATATAGCCTTATAAGGAGGAGAACACTGAGAAATGACAGGGCTCCATAGAGCCTTATAAGGAGGAGGAGAACACTGAGAAATGACAGGGCTCCATAGAGCCTTATAAGGAGGAGGAGAACACTGAGAAATGACAGGGTTCCATAGAGCCTTATAAGGAGGAGGAGAACACTGAGAAATGACAGGGCTCCATAGAGCCTTATAAGGAGGAGGAGAACACTGAGAAATGACAGGGCTCCAAAGAGCCTTATAAGGAGGAGGAGAACACTGAGAAATGACAGGGCTCCAAAGAGCCTTGTATGTTTTAGGTTGGAGAGTAAACATAAGAGTAGGACGTTTGGCGGCGTGAAACTCTTACCTTAATGAGTGTGATTCCCCTGGCCTGGGAGGAGACACAGCCCACCATCTCATCACACAGCTTCCTGATGAACTGGTGAGGAACCACGAACACTAGGAGGTCAGCCCCCTCAGCAGCATCCTGGAGCTGAGGTACAGCCACCTGTTGAGAGGGAAGGGGGTGAGAGGGAAGGAGGGTGAGAGGGGGGTGAGAGGGAAGGAGGGTGAGGGGGGTGAGAGGGAAGGAGGATGAGAGAGAGAGGAGAAGGAGGGAGGGTGAGAAAGAGAGAGGGCTGAGAAAGAGAGATAGAGAGAGAGAGGAGAACACTGAGAGAATGAGAGGGGGGTCCAGAGAGAGAGATAGAGAGGGGGGTGAGAGAGAGGGAAGGAGGGTGAGAAATGAGAGGGGTGGAGAGAGAGAGAGAGGGTAGGTGGGTGGATGGGTGGGTGGGTGGGTGGGTGGGTCGGTGGGTGGATGAGAGGGGGTGGGGTGGTGATGGTGTAAACTATAAGCTTTCAGTCTTTGTTTAAACTAATTTCTGTTCAGACAGTCCTCTTACCACGTTGTCAGGCAGCCTGTATCCAGGCAGGTACTTGACATTCTCATGGTCTGTGTTGATGATGTCTGTGAGATTCCTGCTGTCCACGTTCTCCTCAAACACCCACATCTTGACTGTGGTGGCGAAACGCTGCAGGGCCTGAGCATTACTGCCGATTATCCTGGCAATGGCTGAACCCCTGTAGGGAACAAGAATCATCGATGTACATTACTCTGCTCTACAACTTACCATTTACCATCTTCCTGTGGCAAGAGACAATAGCAAAAACAATCTAAATTATTGTCTTAACTGTTCACCATTATTTTAGAACGGGATAACCTAATACAATTCAGTCTTGTCCTTTGTCAAGAAATTTGCTCATGTCATAAACAGTATCCTTTAAACATGATCCTACAGAAATGCATTGTCGTCCCCTCAACATAAGTGGATTCAAAACCCCACGTTGCTCTCCTGCTCGTGTTCTCCTTGACAATAGCTACGATGTAACGTTGATGTTATACATTGGATCCGCGCTCGCCTCTGCGCCAGAGAGAGATATACCTAACGTTACATTGTAAGAGACAGACACTGGCAGCTAATGCTGCTCTATCTGGCCAGCTAGCCCTGTAACATCTATCTGACCAGCTAGCCCTGTAACATCTATCTGACCAGCTAGCCCTGTAACATCTATCTGACCAGCTAGCCCTGTAACATCTATCTGACCAGCTAGCCCTGTAACATCTATCTGACCAGCTAGCCCTGTAACATCTATCTGACCAGCTAGCCCTGTAACATCTATCTGACCATCTAGCCCTGTAACATCTATCTGACCAGCTAGCCAGCTGCCCTGTAGCATCTATCTGACCAGCTAGCCCTGTAACATCTATCTGACCAGCTAGCCCTGTAACATCTATCTGACCAGCTAGCCCTGTAGCATCTATCTGACCAGCTAGCCAGCCAGCTAGCCATGTAACATCTATCTGACCAGCTAGCCCTGTAACATCTATCTGACCATCTAGCCCTGTAACATCTATCTGACCAGCTAGCCCTGTAACATCTATCTGACCAGCTAGCCCTGTAACATCTATCTGACCAGCTAGCCCTGTAACATCTATCTGACCATCTAGCCCTGTAACATCTATCTGACCATCTAGCCCTGTAACATCTATCTGACCATCTAGCCCTGTAACATCTATCTGACCATCTAGCCCTGTAACATCTATCTGACCAGCTAGCCCTGTAACATCTATCTGACCATCTAGCCCTGTAACATCTATCTGACCATCTAGCCCTGTAACATCTATCTGACCATCTAGCCCTGTAACATCTATCTGACCATCTAGCCCTGTAACATATATCTGACCATCTAGCCCTGTAACATCTATCTGACCAGCTAGCCCTGTAGCATCTATCTGACCAGCTAGCCCTGTAACATCTATTTGACCAGCTAGCCCTGTAACATCTATCTGACCAGCTAGCCCTGTAGCATCTATCTGGCCAGCTAGCCCTGTAACATCTATCTGACCAGCTAGCCCTGTAGCATCTATCTGACCAGCTAGCCCTGTAACATCTATCTGACCAGCTAGCCCTGTAACATCTATCTGACCAGCTAGCCCTGTAGCATCTATCTGACCAGCTAGCCCTGTAATATCTATCTGACCATCTAGCCCTGTAACATCTATCTGACCAGCTAGCCCTGTAGCATCTATCTGACCAGCTAGCCCTGTAACATCTATCTGACCAGCTAGCCCTGTAACATATATCTGACCAGCTAGCCCTGTAGCATCTATCTGACCAGCTAGCCCTGTAACATATATCTGACCAGCTAGCCCTGTAACATCTATCTGACCAGCTAGCCCTGTAACATCTATCTGACCAGCTAGCCCTGTAACATCTATCTGACCATCTAGCCCTGTAACATCTATCTGACCAGCTAGCCCTGTAACATCTATCTGACCAGCTAGCCCTGTAACATCTATCTGACCAGCTAGCCCTGTAACATCTATCTGGCCAGCGAGCCCTGTAACATCTATCTGACCAGCTAGCCCTGTAACATCTATCTGACCAGCTAGCCCTGTACCATCTATCTGACCAGCTAGCCATGTAACATCTATCTGACCAGCTAGCCCTGTAACATATATCTGACCAGCTAGCCCTGTAACATATATCTGACCAGCTAGCCCTGTAACATCTATCTGGCCAGCTAGCCCTGTAACATCTATCTGGCCAGCTAGCCCTGTAACATCTATCTGACCAGCTAGCCCTGTAACATATATCTGACCAGCTAGCCCTGTAACATCTATCTGGCCAGCTAGCCCTGTAACATCTATCTGGCCAGCTAGCCCTGTAACATCTATCTGACCATCTAGCCCTGTAACATCTATCTGACCATCTAGCCCTGTAACATCTATCTGACCAGCTAGCCCTGTAACATCTATCTGACCAGCTAGCCCTGTAACATCTATCTGACCAGCTAGCCCTGTAACATCTATCTGACCAGCTAGCCCTGTAGCATCTATCTGGCCAGCTAGCCATGTAACATCTATCTGACCAGCTAGCCCTGTAACATCTATCTGACCATCTAGCCCTGTAACATCTATCTGACCAGCTAGCCCTGTAACATCTATCTGACCAGCTAGCCCTGTAACATCTATCTGACCAGCTAGCCCTGTAACATCTATCTGACCATCTAGCCCTGTAACATCTATCTGACCATCTAGCCCTGTAACATCTATCTGACCATCTAGCCCTGTAACATCTATCTGACCATCTAGCCCTGTAACATCTATCTGACCATCTAGCCCTGTAACATCTATCTGACCAGCTAGCCCTGTAACATCTATCTGACCAGCTAGCCCTGTAACATCTATCTGACCAGCTAGCCCTGTAACATCTATCTGACCAGCTAGCCCTGTAACATCTATCTGACCAGCTAGCCCTGTAATATCTATCTGACCATCTAGCCCTGTAACATCTATCTGACCAGCTAGCCCTGTAACATCTATCTGACCAGCTAGCCCTGTAACATCTATCTGACCAGCTAGCCCTGTAACATCTATCTGACCAGCTAGCCCTGTAGCATCTATCTGACCAGCTAGCCCTGTAACATATATCTGACCAGCTAGCCCTGTAACATCTATCTGACCAGCTAGCCCTGTAACATCTATCTGACCATCTAGCCCTGTAACATCTATCTGACCATCTAGCCCTGTAACATCTATCTGACCAGCTAGCCCTGTAACATCTATCTGACCAGCTAGCCCTGTAACATCTATCTGACCAGCTAGCCCTGTAAATCTATCTGGCCAGCTAGCCCTGTAACATCTATCTGACCAGCTAGCCATGTAACATCTATCTGACCAGCTAGCCCTGTACCATCTATCTGACCAGCTAGCCATGTAACATCTATCTGACCAGCTAGCCCTGTAACATATATCTGACCAGCTAGCCCTGTAACATATATCTGACCAGCTAGCCCTGTAACATCTATCTGACCAGCTAGCCCTGTAACATCTATCTGGCCAGCTAGCCCAGTAACATCTATCTGACCAGCTAGCCCAGTAACATCTATCTGACCAGCTAGCCCTGTAACATCTATCTGGCCATCTAGCCCTGTAACATCTATCTGACCAGCTAGCCCTGTAACATCTATCTGACCATCTAGCCCTGTAACATCTATCTGACCAGCTAGCCCTGTAACATCTATCTGACCAGCTAGCCCTGTAACATCTATCTGACCAGCTAGCCCAGTAACATCTATCTGACCAGCTAGCCCTGTAACATCTATCTGACCAGCTCTGTAACATCTATCTGACCAGCTAGCCCTGTAACATCTATCTGACCAGCTAGCCCTGTAACATATATCTGACCAGCTAGCCCTGTAACATCTATCTGGCCAGCTAGCCCTGTAACATCTATCTGGCCAGCTAGCCCTGTAACATCTATCTGACCAGCTAGCCATGTAACATATATCTGACCAGCTAGCCCTGTAACATCTATCTGACCAGCTAGCCCTGTAACATCTATCTGACCAGCTAGCCCTGTAACTATCTGGCCAGCTAGCCCTGTAACTGACCAGCTAGCCCTGTAACATCTATCTAGCTAGCCCTGTAACATCTATCTGACCATCTAGACCTGTAACATCTATCTGACCAGCTAGCCCTGTAACATCTATCTGACCAGCTAGCCCTGTAACATATATCTGACCAGCTAGCCCTGTAACATCTATCTGACCAGCTAGCCCTGTAACATCTATCTGGCCAGCTAGCCCTGTAACATCTATCTGACCAGCTAGCCCTGTAACATCTATCTGGCCAGCTAGCCCTGTAACATCTATCTGACCAGCTAGCCCTGTAACATATATCTGACCAGCTAGCCCTGTAACATCTATCTGGCCAGCTAGCCCTGTAACATCTATCTGACCAGCTAGCCCTGTAACATCTATCTGACCAGCTAGCCCTGTAACATCTATCTGACCAGCTAGCCCTGTAACATCTATCTGACCAGCTAGCCCTGTAACATCTATCTGACCAGCTAGCCCTGTAACATCTATCTGACCAGCTAGCCCTGTAACATCTATCTGACCAGCTAGCCCTGTAACATCTATCTGACCAGCTAGCCCTGTAACATCTATCTGACCAGCTAGCCCTGTAACATCTATCTGATAGCCCTGTAACATCTATCTGACCAGCTAGCCCTGTAACATCTATCTGGCCAGCTAGCCCTGTAACATCTATCTGACCAGCTAGCCCTGCCCTGTAACATCTATCTGACCAGCTAGCCCTGTAACATATATCTGACCCCTATCTGACCAGCTAGCCCACATCTGACCAGCTAGCCCTGACTATCTGACCAGCTAGCCCTGTAACATCTATCTGACCATCTAGCCCTGTAACATCTATCTGACCAGCTAGCCCTGTAATCTATCTGACCAGCTAGCCCTGTAACATCTATCTGACCACCTAGCCCTGTAACATCTATCTGACCAGCTAGCCCTGTAACATCTATCTGACCAGCTAGCCCTGTAAGCTAGCCCTGTAACATCTATCTGGCCAGCTAGCCCTGTAACATCTATCTGACCAGCTAGCCCTGTAACATCTATCTGACCAGCTAGCCCTGTAGCATCTATCTGCCAGCTGCCCTGTAATCTATCTGACCATCTAGCTCTGCATCTATCTGACCATCTAGCCCTGTAACATCTATCTGACCAGCTAGCCCTGTAACATCTATCTGACCAGCTAGCCCTGTAACATCTATCTGACCAGCTAGCCCTGTAACATATATCTGACCAGCTAGCCCTGTAGCATCTATCTGACCAGCTAGCCCAGTAACATATATCTGACCAGCTAGCCCTGTAATATCTATCTGACCAGCTAGCCCTGTAACATCTATCTGGCCAGCTAGCCCTGTAACATCTATCTGACCAGCTAGCCCTGTAACATCTATCTGGCCAGCTAGCCCTGTAACATCTATCTGACCAGCTAGCCCTGTAACATCTATCTGACCAGCTAGCCCTGTAACATCTATCTGGCCATCTAGCCCTGTAACATCTATCTGACCAGCTAGCCCTGTAACATCTATCTGACCAGCTAGCCCTGTAACATCTATCTGACCATCTCTATAGATTGCATGTCATCGACAGGAGCAACAGTGATCATTGACAGTGACTGAACTCACCAGTTTCCAGAGCCGACAATGCACACTTTCAGAGGCGACGCCATTTGGAGATGTTTCCTAACTGTTCAAAAAATGTACTGATTCCGAAGATATAGGTAACTAATGACAGATGATATGAGGAGTGGATTTATGGAGGGGAGACAGGAGTGCGCCTCTAGGCTACGACAGACTGAACTGCTGTAAATGACATCATCAAGGAGATGCCGAACTGGAGGATTCTGGGATTACGAGTTTTTTTTTAAATGTTAGTTACAATTAGCAGATGGAAGTTGAGTAGCCTATTTCAGATGTCTGTCCCCTGATAAATTACAAGACAATTGTTGCAATGTTTACTAATGTCTCTCTTCTGGAAGAAATTAATGAAGAATGTGAATTGAATAGCCTTACATTTTCATATCAAATAGTCTAAATGACATAGTCCGATTTTTTTACCTATTCGAAATGAAATATTGAATATCCCACTCATCATGCATGTACGTTGAGATCCTTGTGTGTGGTGAATGAGCTGTGGTGAATCCGTGTGTTCTCTGCGATTATGCATATAGCCCTGTATTCTAGCCCTGCATGTAGCCCTGTATTCTAGCCCTGCATATAGCCCTGTATTCTAGCCCTGCATATAGCCCTGTATTCTAGCCCTGCATATAGCCCTGTATTCTAGTCCTGTATTCTAGCCCTGTATTCTAGTCCTGCATATAGCCCTGTATTCTAGCCCTGCATATAGCCCTGTATTCTAGCCCTGCATATAGCCCTGTATTCTAGTCCTGTATTCTAGCCCTGTATTCTAGTCCTGCATATAGCCCTGTATTATAGCCCTGTATTCTAGCCCTGCATATAGCCCTGTATTCTAGCCCTGTATTCTAGCCCTGTATTCTAGCCCTGCATATAGCCCTGTATTCTAGCCCTGTATTCTAGCCCTGCATATAGCCCTGTATTCTAGCCCTGTATTCTAGCCCTGCATATAGCCCTGTATTCTAGCCCTGCATATAGCCCTGCATATAGCCCTGTATTCTAGCCCTGTATTCTAGCCCTGCATGTAGCCCTGCATACAGCCCTGTATTCTAGTCCTGCATATAGCCCTGTATTCTAGCCCTGCATATAGCCCTGTATTCTAGCCCTGCATATAGCCCTGCATACAGCCCTGTATTCTAGCCCTGCATACAGCCCTGTATTCTAGCCCTGTATATAGCCCTGTATTCTAGCCCTGCATATAGCCCTGTATTCTAGCCCTGCATATAGCCCTGCATACAGCCCTGTATTCTAGCCCTGTATTCTAGCCCTGCATATAGCCCTGCATACAGCCCTGTATTCTAGCCCTGTATATAGCCCTGTATTCTAGCCCTGCATATAGCCCTGTATTCTAGCCCTGCATATAGCCCTGTATTCTAGCCCTGCATATAGCCCTGTATTCTAGCCCTGCATGTAGCCCTGCATACAGCCCTGTATTCTAGTCCTGCATATAGCCCTGTATTCTAGCCCTGCATATAGCCCTGTATTCTAGCCCTGCATATAGCCCTGCATACAGCCCTGTATTCTAGCCCTGTATATAGCCCTGTATTCTAGCCCTGTATTCTAGCCCTGCATGTAGCCCTGCATACAGCCCTGTATTCTAGTCCTGCATATAGCCCTGTATTCTAGCCCTGCATATAGCCCTGTATTCTAGCCCGGCATATAGCCCTGCATACAGCCCTGTATTCTAGTCCTGCATATAGCCCTGTATTCTAGCCCTGCATACAGCCCTGTATTCTAGTCCTGCATATAGCCCTGTATTCTAGCCCTGCATATAGCCCTGCATATAGCCCTGTATTCTAGCCCTGCATATAGCCCTGCATATAGCCCTGTATTCTAGCCCTGCATATAGCCCTGCATATAGCCCTGTATTCTAGCCCTGCATATAGCCCTGTATTCTAGCCCTGTATATAGCCCTGTATTCTAGCCCTGCATATAGCCCTGTATTCTAGCCCTGCATATAGCCCTGCATACAGCCCTGTATTCTAGCCCTGTATTCTAGCCCTGCATATAGCCCTGCATACAGCCCTGTATTCTAGCCCTGTATATAGCCCTGTATTCTAGCCCTGCATATAGCCCTGTATTCTAGCCCTGCATATAGCCCTGTATTCTAGCCCTGCATATAGCCCTGTATTCTAGCCCTGCATGTAGCCCTGCATACAGCCCTGTATTCTAGTCCTGCATATAGCCCTGTATTCTAGCCCTGCATATAGCCCTGTATTCTAGCCCTGCATATAGCCCTGCATACAGCCCTGTATTCTAGCCCTGTATATAGCCCTGTATTCTAGCCCTGCATGTAGCCCTGCATACAGCCCTGTATTCTAGTCCTGCATATAGCCCTGTATTCTAGCCCTGCATATAGCCCTGTATTCTAGCCCTGCATATAGCCCTGCATACAGCCCTGTATTCTAGTCCTGCATATAGCCCTGTATTCTAGCCCTGCATACAGCCCTGTATTCTAGTCCTGCATATAGCCCTGTATTCTAGCCCTGCATATAGCCCTGCATACAGCCCTGTATTCTAGCCCTGCATATAGCCCTGCATATAGCCCTGTATTCTAGCCCTGCATATAGCCCTGCATATAGCCCTGTATTCTAGCCCTGCATATAGCCCTGCATACAGCCCTGTATTCTAGAGGTACATCGGTATCGTGGTTGGCTGGCAGTCAAAGGGAGTGACCAACCCGGGATTTCCAGTAGAAAAAAAACGCAGAAACGTCAGAGCCACACACCAACACCGCAGCAAGACACGGAATACCCCTCTTTCTCCTCTCTCTTCTTCTCTCAGCATAAGTCAGTACAGGGGTTCATATTCTCCAAGAAGCTGCACTAACGGAGAATGTGGTCATCACCCTGTTCTGGAATCTCCACTGCATTCGATCTTCTTCTCGTTCGGTTTTCCACCTTCTAAAACAAGACAATCTTATTTTGAGCCTAAATCTCAACTATGGACAAGCACCCAGGCTCCAACACGATCAACCCCGCATCCTACCATGGGAATCCGGCCGCACGGTGTTCGGACCGAGGAGTTGGCGGTTCGTGTCCGCACAGCCTGGGCTCAGAGGCAGGCACCGCAGGCAGCCGTGGTGGGGTGTCCGGGGGCAGCGCGTCTACTCCGCATCAAACCCACA
>NW_026286599.1:0-4685 GCF_023373465.1 Oncorhynchus keta | reverse complement strand
TGAATTACAGACAGGTGACTCTAGTATGGTCTCTACTCTGCAGGGTGAATTACAGACAGGTGACTCTAGTATGGTCTCTACTCTGCAGGTTGAATTACAGACAGGTGACTCTAGTATGGTCTCTACTCTGCAGGGTGAATTACAGACAGGTGACTCTAGTATGGTCTCTACTCTGCAGGGGTGAATGGACAGACAGGTGACTCTAGTATAGTCTCTACCTCTGCAGGGTGAATTACAGAATGACTATAGTATGGTCTCTACTCTGCAGGGTAATGGACAGACAGGTGACTCTAGTATGGTCTCTACTCTGCAGGGTGAATTACAGACAGGTGATTCTAGTATGGGCTCTACTCTGCAGGGTGAATTACAGACAGGTGACTCTAGTATGGTCTCTACTCTGCAGGGTGAATTACAGACAGGTGACTCTAGTATGGTCTCTACTCTGCAGGTTGAATTACAGACAGGTGACTCTAGTATGGTCTCTACTCTGCAGGGGTGAATTAAAGACAGGTGACTCTAGTATGGTCTCTACTCTGCAGGGTGAATTACAGACAGGTGACTATAGTATGGTCTCTACTCTGCAGGGTAATGGACAGACAGGTGACTCTAGTATGGTCTCTACTCTGCAGGGTGAATTACAGACAGGTGACTCTAGTATGGGCTCTACTCTGCAGGGTGAATTACAGACAGGTGACTCTAGTATGGTCTCTACTCTGCAGGGTGAATTACAGACAGGTGACTCTAGTATGGTCTCTACTCTGCAGGGTGAATTACAGACATGTGACTCTAGTATGGTCTCTACTCTGCAGGGTGAATTACAGACAGGTGACTCTAGTATGGTCTCTACTCTGCAGGGTGAATTACAGACAGGTGACTCTAGTATGGTCTCTACTCTGCAGGGTGAATTACAGACAGGTGACTCTAGTATGGTCTCTACTCTGCAGGGTGAATTACAGACAGGTGACTCTAGTATGGTCTCTACTCTGCAGGGTGAATTACAGACAGGTGACTCTAGTATGGTCTCTACTCTGCAGGGTGAATTACAGACAGGTGACTCTAGTATGGTCTCTACTCTGCAGGGTGAATTACAGACAGGTGACTCTAGTATGGTCTCTACTCTGCAGGGTGAATTACAGACAGGTGACTCTAGTATGGTCTCTACTCTGCAGGGTGAATTACAGACAGGTGACTCTAGTATGGTCTCTACTCTGCAGGGTGAATTACAGACAGGTGACTCTAGTATGGTCTCTACTCTGCAGGGTGAATTACAGACAGGTGACTCTAGTATGGTCTCTACTCTGCAGGGTGAATTACAGACAGGTGACTCTAGTATGGTCTCTACTCTGCAGGGTGAATTACAGACAGGTGACTCTAGTATGGTCTCTACTCTGCAGGGTGAATTACAGACAGGTGACTCTAGTATGGTCTCTACTCTGCAGGGTGAATTACAGACAGGTGACTCTAGTATGGTCTCTACTCTGCAGGGTGAATTACAGACAGGTGACTCTAGTATGGTCTCTACTCTGCAGGGTGAATTACAGACAGGTGACTCTAGTATGGTCTCTACTCTGCAGGGTGAATTACAGACAGGTGACTCTAGTATGGTCTCTACTCTGCAGGGTGAATTACAGACAGGTGACTCTAGTATGGTCTCTACTCTGCAGGGTGAATTACAGACAGGTGACTCTAGTATGGTCTCTACTCTGCAGGGTGAATTGACAGACAGGTGACTCTAGTATGGTCTCTACTCTGCAGGGTGAATTACAGACAGGTGACTCTAGTATGGTCTCTACTCTGCAGGGTGAATTACAGACAGGTGACTCTAGTATGGTCTCTACTCTGCAGGGTGAATTACAGACAGGTGACTCTAGTATGGTCTCTACTCTGCAGGGTGAATTACAGACAGGTGACTCTAGTATGGTCTCTACTCTGCAGGGTGAATTACAGACAGGTGACTCTAGTATGGTCTCTACTCTGCAGGGTGAATTACAGACAGGTGACTCTAGTATGGTCTCTACTCTGCAGGGTGAATTGACAGACAGGTGACTCTAGTATGGTCTCTACTCTGCAGGGTGAATTACAGACAGGTGACTCTAGTATGGTCTCTACTCTGCAGGGTGAATTACAGACAGGTGACTCTAGTATGGTCTCTACTCTGCAGGGTGAATTACAGACAGGTGACTCTAGTATGGTCTCTACTCTGCAGGGTGAATTACAGACAGGTGACTCTAGTATGGTCTCTACTCTGCAGGGTGAATTACAGACAGGTGACTCTAGTATGGTCTCTACTCTGCAGGGTGAATTACAGACAGGTGACTCTAGTATGGTCTCTACTCTGCAGGGTGAATTACAGACAGGTGACTCTAGTATGGTCTCTACTCTGCAGGGTGAATTACAGACAGGTGACTCTAGTATGGTCTCTACTCTGCAGGGTGAATTACAGACAGGTGACTCTAGTATGGTCTCTACTCTGCAGGGTGAATTACAGACAGGTGACTCTAGTATGGTCTCTACTCTGCAGGGTGAATTACAGACAGGTGACTCTAGTATGGTCTCTACTCTGCAGGGTGAATTACAGACAGGTGACTCTAGTATGGTCTCTACTCTGCAGGGTGAATTACAGACAGGTGACTCTAGTATGGTCTCTACTCTGCAGGGTGAATTACAGACAGGTGACTCTAGTATGGTCTCTACTCTGCAGGGTGAATTACAGACAGGTGACTCTAGTATGGTCTCTACTCTGCAGGGTGAATTACAGACAGGTGACTCTAGTATGGTCTCTACTCTGCAGGGTGAATTACAGACAGGTGACTCTAGTATGGTCTCTACTCTGCAGGGTGAATTACAGACAGGTGACTCTAGTATGGTCTCTACTCTGCAGGGTGAATTACAGACAGGTGACTCTAGTATGGTCTCTACTCTGCAGGGTAATGGACAGACAGGTGACTCTAGTATGGTCTCTACTCTGCAGGGTGAATTACAGACAGGTGACTCTAGTATGGTCTCTACTCTGCAGGGTGAATTACAGACAGGTGACTCTAGTATGGTCTCTACTCTGCAGGGTGAATTACAGACAGGTGACTCTAGTATGGTCTCTACTCTGCAGGGTGAATTACAGACAGGTGACTCTAGTATGGTCTCTACTCTGCAGGGTGAATTACAGACAGGTGACTCTAGTATGGTCTCTACTCTGCAGGGTGAATTACAGACAGGTGACTCTAGTATGGTCTCTACTCTGCAGGGTGAATGGACAGACAGGTGACTCTAGTATGGTCTCTACTCTGCAGGGTGAATTACAGACAGGTGACTCTAGTATGGTCTCTACTCTGCAGGGTGAATTGACAGACAGGTGACTCTAGTATGGTCTCTACTCTGCAGGGTGAATTACAGACTGGTGACTCTAGTATGGTCTCTACTCTGCAGGGTGAATTACAGACAGGTGACTCTAGTATGGTCTCTACTCTGCAGGGTGAATTACAGACAGGTGACTCTAGTATGGTCTCTACTCTGCAGGGTGAATTACAGACAGGTGACTCTAGTATGGTCTCTACTCTGCAGGGTGAATTACAGACAGGTGACTCTAGTATGGTCTCTACTCTGCAGGGTGAATTACAGACAGGTGACTCTAGTATGGTCTCTACTCTGCAGGGTGAATTACAGACAGGTGACTCTAGTATGGTCTCTACTCTGCAGGGTGAATTACAGACAGGTGACTCTAGTATGGTCTCTACTCTGCAGGGTGAATTACAGACAGGTGACTCTAGTATGGTCTCTACTCTGCAGGGTGAATTACAGACAGGTGACTCTAGTATGGTCTCTACTCTGCAGGGTGAATTACAGACAGGTGACTCTAGTATGGTCTCTACTCTGCAGGGTGAATTACAGACAGGTGACTCTAGTATGGTCTCTACTCTGCAGGGTGAATGTACAGACAGGTGACTCTAGTATGGTCTCTACTCTGCAGGGTGAATGGACAGACAGGTGACTCTAGTATGGTCTCTACTCTGCAGGGTGAATTACAGACAGGTGACTCTAGTATGGTCTCTACTCTGCAGGGTGAATTACAGACAGGTGACTCTAGTATGGTCTCTACTCTGCAGGGTGAATTACAGACAGGTGACTCTAGTATGGTCTCTACTCTGCAGGGTGAATTACAGACAGGTGACTCTAGTATGGTCTCTACTCTGCAGGTGAATTATAGACAGGTGACTCTAGTATGGTCCTTACCTGCAGGAATTACAGACAGGTGACTCCTAGTATGGTCTCTAGTCTGCAGGAGTGAATTACGAACCCAGTGACTCTAGTATGGTCTATACTCTGCGGGTGAATTACAGACAGGTGACTCTAGTATGGTTCTCTCTGCGAGGTGAATTACAGACAGGTGACTCTAGTATGGTCTCTACTCTGCAGGGTGAATTACAGACAGAGTGACTTTCTAGTATGGTCTCTACTCTGCAGGGTGAATTACGAACAGAGTGACTCTAGTATGGTCTCTACTCTGCAGGGTGAATTACAGACAGGTGACTCTAGTATGGTCTCTACTCTGCAGGGTAATGTACAGACAGGTGACTCTAGTATGGTCTCTACTCTGCAGGGTGAATGGACAGACAGGTGACTCTAGTATGGTCTCTACTCTGCAGGGTGAATTACAGACAGGTGACTCTAGTATGGTCTCTATCTGCAGG
>NW_026286598.1:0-1547 GCF_023373465.1 Oncorhynchus keta | reverse complement strand
GGTCACTGCACATCACTACAAAACGAGGTCACTGCACATCACTACAAAACGAGGTCACTGCACATCACTACAAAACGAGGTCACTGCACATCACTACAAAACGAGGTCACTGCACAACTATGCTAGTACAAGTTTCTATAGTTGTACTGATTCATGCTAGTACAGGTTTCTATAGTTGTACTGTACTGATTCATGCTAGTACAGGTTTCTGTAGTTGTACTGATTCATGCTAGTACAGGTTTCTATAGTTGTACTGTACTGATTCATGCTAGATACAGGTTTCTATAGTTGTAGTGATTCATGCTAGATACAGGTTTCTATAGTTGTAGTGATTCGTGCTAGTACAGGTTTCTATAGTTGTACTGATTCATGCTAGTACAGGTTTCTATGGTTGTACTGTACTGATTCATGCTAGTACAGGTTTCTATAGTTGTACTGATTCATGCTAGTACAGGTTTCTGTAGTTGTACTGTACTGATTCATGCTAGTACAGGTTTCTATAGTTGTAGTGATTCATGCTAGTACAGGTTTCTATAGTTGTACTGATTCATGCTAGTACAGGTTTCTATAGTTGTACTGATTCATGCTAGTACAAGTTTCTATAGTTGTACTGATTCATGCTAGTACAGGTTTCTATAGTTGTACTGTACTGATTCATGCTAGTACAGGTTTCTGTAGTTGTACTGATTCATGCTAGTACAGGTTTCTATAGTTGTACTGTACTGATTCATGCCAGTATTACAGATAAATCTTTATAAATGTAAGCAAATACTTCAAGTCTAAAGAAAATACATGTTTTGCTCACTGAAGTACGCAATATCTGTGAGGAGTAAGAAAGAAAAACAGTTGAAGACGGGAACGTGACGACGGGAACGTGACGACGGGAACGTGGCGGCGGGAGCGTGGCGGCCGGGAGCGTGGCGGCGGGGACGTGACGGCGAGCGTGACGGCGGGAGCGTGACGAGCGGGAACGTGAAGCGTGAGCGTAAAGGCGGGGAGACGATGCAAGAGACGTGAAGGACGGGGAGCGTGACGAGCGGGAAATGTGAAGACGGGGAATGTGACGGCGGGAGCGTGGCGGCGGGGAACGTGAAGACTGTGGAGCGTGAAGACTGGACGCGTGAAGGCGGGAACGTGAAGACTGGAGCGTGGACGACAGGAAGCGCGAAGGCGACGAACGTGAAGGCGAGAGCGTGAAGGCGTGAAGCGTGGCGGCGGGAACGTGGCGGCGGTGGCGGCGGGAGCGTGAAACGCGGGAGCGTGGCGGCGGGGCGTGACGGCGGGAAGCGTGGCGGCGGGACGAGCGTGCGGAAGGACGGAAGCGTGACGGCGGGAACGTGACGACGGGAACGTGAAGACGGGAGCGTGAAGACGTGAGCGTGAAGACGGGGACGTGGCGGCCGGGAGCGTGACGGCGGGAAGCGTGACGACGGGACGCGTGACGACGGGACGCGTGGCGGCGGGCTGAGGCGTGAGCGTGAAGACGGGAGCGTGACGACGGGAACCGTGACGACGTGAGAACGTGAAGACGGGAACGTGAAGACGGG
>NW_026286597.1:10000-13462 GCF_023373465.1 Oncorhynchus keta | reverse complement strand
CACCACGACACTACACACCACACCACGACACTACACACCACACCACGACACTACACACCACACCACGACACTACACACCACACCACGACACTACACACCACACCACGACACTACACACCACACCACGACACTACACACCACACCACGACACTACACACCACACCACGACACTACACACCACGACACTACACACCACACCACGACACTACAGACCACACCACACGACACTACACACCACACCCACGACACTACAGCCACACCCACGACACTACACACCACACCACGACACTACACACCACACCCGACACTACACACCCACACCACGACACTACAGACCACACCCGACACTACACACCACACCACGACACTACACACCACACCCGACACTACACACCACACCACGACACTACACACCACACCACGACACTACACACCACACCACGACACTACACACCACACCACGACACTACAGACCACACACAAGCACTACACACCACACCCGACACTACAGACCACACCACGGCCTACACACCACCACGACACTACACACCACACCACGACACTACACACCACACCACGACACTACACACCACACCACGACATACACACCACACCACGACACTACACACCACACCACGACACTACACACCACACCACACTACACACCACACCACGACACTACACACCACACCACCACACTACACACCACACCACGACACTACACACCACACCACTACACTACACACCACACCCACGACACTACACACACACCACGACACTACAGACCCACACCACGACACTACACACCACACCACGACACACACACCACACCACGACACTACACACCACACCACGACACACACACCACGACACTACACACACACCCACGACACTACACACCACACCACGACACTACACACCACACCACACTGACACCACGACACTACACACCACACCACCACACTACACACCACCACCACGACACTACACACCACACCACGACACTACACACCACACCACGACACTACACACCACACTACGACACTACAGACCACCACGATTACTCATACCCACACCACCACACTACACACCACACCACGACACTACCCAGACCACACACCACCCACGACACTTCACACCACACCACGACACTACACACCACACCACGACACTACACACCACACCACGACCACACACCATGACACCACACAGACCACACCACGACACTACACCCACACCACGACACTACACACCACCACCACACCACGTCATACTTCACCACACCACCACACTTACACACCACACCACGTCTCTACAGACCACACCAGACACTACACCACACCACGACACTACACACCACACCACGACACTATCTACACCACACCCACGACACTACAGACCACACCACGGGGTACTATGTACTGAAGCTTCTTACTAAGAACATTTTAACTTCCTTCCTGTCTCTGTTTACACCCCCGACCCGTTGTGAAGGTTCAGCTGGTAACAGCACATTTAACCTCCTTCCTGTCTCTATCTACAGGTACCACCCCCAGACCCGTTTGTGGAGGTTCAGCTGATAACAGCACATTTAACTTCCTTCCTGTCTCTATCTACCCCCCTCAGACCTGTTTGTGGAGGTTCAGCTGGTAACAGAACGTTTAATTCCTTCCTGTCTCTATCTCCAGACCCGTTTGTGAAGGTTCAGCTGGTAACAGGGCTGAAGCTGGTAAAGACCAAGAAGACTTCCTGTATGAAAGGAACCATCGACCCCTTCTACAATGAGTCGTTCAGCTTCAGAGTGCCCCACGAAGACCTCAGTGAAGTCAGCCTCGTATTTACAGGTACAGCCCAGAGAGAGAGAGAGAGAGAGAGAGAGAGAGAGAGAGAGAGAGAGAGAGAGGTGATGGGGAGGAGAGGAGTGATGAAGGAGAGAGTGAGCGAGAGGAGAGAGAGAGAGAGAGAGAGAGAGAGAGAGAGAGAGAGAGAGAGAGAGAGAGAGAGAGGTGATGGGGAGGAGAGAGAGTGATGGGGAGGAGAGAGAGCGAGAGAGAGAGGAAGAGAGAGAGAGAGAGAGAGAGAGAGATAGAGAGAGAGAAGAGAGAGAGAGACAGAGAGAGACAGAGACAGGAGGATGGGGAGTGGAAGAAGAGAGAGAGGAGCAGAGACAGTGAGAGAGAGAGAAGTGAGATTTCTAAATGTGGTGAGCTACAGAGGCCAATGTGATGGCCCAGATCTGTGGAGGCAAATGAAGAGGCAGAGTAGAGGTCCCAGATCTGTGACAGAAATGAGGGAGACAGAGTAATGTATCTGAGAGAGATCTGAGAGACTAGAGGTGAGTGGACTGAGGTAGAGAGACAGATCTGTGGTAGAGAGACACAGACAGAATGATCAGAGACTGGTCCCAGATCTGTGAGGGAGTGGAAGAGGGAGGACAGAGAGGTCCCAGATAAGAGAAACAGAAAGAGAGGGTGGCGTACCTGCCCAGCTGAGATCTGTGGTGAGGTTTCTAAATGGTGAGGGAGAGGAGGTCCCAGATCTGTGGTGAGTGGAAATGTGGTGGCCAGGGTGACTGTAATGTATCTAGACTGGTCCCAGAGGTGATGAGGTTTCTAAATGTGGTGTAGAGAGGGGGATAAGGGAGGGAGATTTCTAAATGTGGTGTAGCTCAGACTGTAATGTATCTAGACTGATCCCAGATCTGTGGTGAGGTTTCTAAATGGGGAGGGAGACTGTAATGATCTAGAATTTCTAAGGGAGGGAGAGGAGTGATGGGGAGTGGAAGAAGAGAGACTGTAATGAGAGAGAGGTCCCAGATCTGTGGGAGGAGACATGTGGTGAGACAGAGAAGATCTAGAGAGAGTCCCAGATCTGAGGTGAGAGTTTCTAAATGTGAGTAGAGAGAGAGAGTAGAGAGGTCCCCAGATCTGTGAGAGAGAATGTGAGAGACAGAGGATAAGGGAGACTGGTCCCAGAGAGTGATGGGGAGTGGAAGAGAGTAATTTCTAGAGAGGTGATGGGGAGGAAGAAGAGAGAGAGGGATAAGGGAGGGAGAGGAGTGATGGGGAGGAGAAGAGACTGGTCCCAGATCTGTGGTGAGTTTCTAAATGTGGTGGGGGACTGTAATGTACCTAGAGACTGGTCCCAGATCTGGGATAAGGGAGGAGCTAGGTGATGGTCCCAGAGTGGAGAAAGTGGTGAGGGAGAGAGAGAGAGGTCCCCAGATCTGTGGTGTGAGGTTTCTGAAGATGAAGGAGAGAGAGGTGGTGGGGAGGAGAGCTAGAGAGAGAGAGGATCTAGGGAGGGAGATCTGGAGTGATGGGGAGTGGAAGTAAGAGAGGTCCCAGGGAGAGAGCGAGATAAGAGAAACAGAAAGAGAGGGGTCGGCGACTGCCTTCACAAACGTGCCACTTCCGCACTGCTGACAATTAGAGTAATTGCCATGTGGTGACGGTTTCCAGGGTG
>NW_026286597.1:0-2500 GCF_023373465.1 Oncorhynchus keta | reverse complement strand
GTGCCCTAACCTAGCTGTATTGGGTTACCAGGTGCCCTAACCTAGCTGTATTGGGTTACCAGGTGTTCTAAACCCAACATAGCTGTATTAGGTTCTGGAGTGTTCTAAACCAGTTGTTTAATGTTACCAGGTGCCTAACACAGCTGTCCTAACCCAGCTGTATTGGGTTACCAGGTGCCCCTAACCCAGCTGTATTGGGTTGCAGGTGCCTGTGGTGCTAGAATGGTTGTCGTGCCTCAGTGCTGACAGACTGGTGCTAACACAGGTACAGTGGACTGAGTCCCTAGGTTGAGACCATGCCTCTACTCTTCACAGTGTTCAACTGACAACACATTGGGGTGTCCCAAATGACACCCTATTCCGTACACAGTACACACTACTGGGCCCCTAGTCCAAAGTAGGGCACTATTTGGAAGTAACAGGGTGCTATATTTTGATTTGGGATGCAGCCATTAACTGATAAAAAAATGTTGATGTTCTCTGAAGTGGTTGACTAACTAACGGTTGCTGACAATCGATGGTTTGAAATAGTTGGAAGTGGATCCAAACTTTACTGTCTGTGGAAATCATAGAGTTGGATAGAGGGCTCATCTTCACATCTGTGCATAAAGGATACTGTGACAGCATGGGCAGCGCCATTGAGGTCTTTCTACATTTTAGAGTAGTTTCTACTACTACTTTTTCTATGAGTCAGTGAACAAACTGAAAGGGTGCGTACTGCCCCTGGAGGGTGTTATCTGAACAGGTATAAAGACAAGGTTGGTGATTTACTGCCCCCTGGATGTTGTCTGAACAGGTATAAAGACAAGGTTGGTGATTTACTGGCACCTGCAGTTATGTAATGTTAGTATAGTATAATTCATTGGCTGATCAGTCCTACTGACCTGGATGGAATTCGGTAATCCTTTTCTAACCTGTAAGTCCCAGCCAGTTGACTACTTCAAAATGGTGGAAGTCATGGGCTCTGCCCATGCTACAACAGGCTTTGTGTCGCTAGAGCTGTCTATCCAAGTCTATGGTGGGAAATTCCGCCTCATTTCTGCGGTAGTCCCAAATGGCACCTATTCCCAATGTAGTGCAGTGCTTTGATCAGAGACCATAGGTTCACCTCCATAAGGTCAATAGCTAGTGCACCATATATGAAACAGGGTTTCATTTGGGACACAATGATTCTGTACAAATACTGTATCAAGCTAGTCTAGTAACTTTACAGTGATTGTAATTACAAGTGATGAAAAAATATAAATACTAAATATAATGTGCTAGTGAAGATAATATTTTTTTTATTTTCTGTCAAATTGATGCATATATATATATATATATATATATATATATATATATATATATATATATATATTAGATATATATTTATCTCAGAATTGTTTTTCTGTGTGTATATATTCATGGCCTTTTCTGCTGTTAAGGAAATCAATGAACAAATCGATGTAAACGTAGTTAGATAAAGTAGTTAGATGATGTAGTTAGATAACGTAGTTAGATGATGTAGTTAGATGATGTAGTTAGATAACGTAGTTAGATGATGTAGTTAGATGATGTAGTTAGATGATGTAGTTAGATGATGTAGTTAGATGATGTAGTTAGATGATGTAGTTAGATAACGTAGTTAGATGATGTAGTTAGATAACGTAGTTAGATGATGTAGTTAGATGATGTAGTTAGATGATGTAGTTAGATGATGTAGTTAGATAATGTAGTTAGATGATGTAGTTAGATAACGTAGTTAGATGATGTAGTTAGATGATGTAGTTAGATAATGTAGTTAGATGATGTAGTTAGATGATGTAGTTAGATGACGTAGTTAGATGTTAGATAACATAGTTAAATGATGTAGTTAGATAACGTAGTTAGATGATGTTGTTCGGTATTGTACAAAGAAAAGAGTAGAGCCGAACGAGGAGAACAGATTGTGTGTCGTCAAACTTAAAAAAACGGGTTTTTAAACATGTTTTCTTCTCAAAGTTTCACAGCTTTAATCTAGAACCAAACAAGTAGTGATTTTACTGAGCTTCCTCCTCCTCCTCCTCCTCCTCCTCCCTCCTCCTCCTCCTCCTCCTCTTCCTCTTCTCCTCCTCCTCCTCCTCCTTCAGCTCGGTCACTATAAACACAGGCTGCATCCCAAGTGCACCTCTTTCTCCTCCTCCTCCTCCTCCTCCTCCTCCTCCTCCTCCTCCTCCTCCCTCCTCCTTCAGCTCAGTCACTATAAACACAGGCTGCATCCCAGTGCACCTCCTCCTCCTCCTCCTCCTTCAGCTCGGTCACTATAAACACAGGCTGCATCCCAAGTGCACCTCCTCCTCCTCCTCCTCCTCCTCCTCCTCCTCCTCCTTCAGCTCGGTCACTATAAACACAGGCTGCATCCCAAGTGCACCTCCTCCTCCTCCTCCTCCTCCTCCTCCTCCTCCTCCTCCTTCAGCTCAGTCACTATAAACACAGGCTGCATCCCAAGTGCACCTCCTCCTCCTCCTCCTCCTCCTCCTCC
>NW_026286596.1:2500-24263 GCF_023373465.1 Oncorhynchus keta | reverse complement strand
GAGAGAAAAGAGAGAGAGAGAGAGACATGCTGACAGAGAGAAAGAGAGAGAGAGAGGGAGACAGGCAGAAGGAGAGAGATTTGTGACCTGTTGCCACAAGAAAAAGGCAACCAGTGAAGAACACACACCATTGTAAATACAACCCATATTTATGCTTATTTATTTTCCCTTGTGTACTTTAACTATTTGTACATCATTACAACACTGTATATATATATATATATATATATATATATATATGTATAATATGACATTTGAAATGTCTTTATTCTTTTGAAACTTCTGTATGTGTAATGTTTACTGTTAATTTTTATTGTTTGTTTGACTTTTATATATTATCTAACTCACTTGTTTTGGCAATGTTAACACATGTTTCCCATGCCGATAAAGCCCTTGAATTGAATTGAATTGAATTGACAGAGAGAGAAAGAGAGAGAGGAAGACAGGCAGACAGAGAGAGAAAGAAGAGAAAGAGAGAGAGACAGGCAGACAGAGAAAGGAAGAAGAGAGAGGGAGACAGGCTGACAGAGAGAGGGAGACAGGCTGACAGAGAGAGAAAGGAAGAAGACAGAGGGAGACAGGCAGACAGAGAGAGGGAGACAGGCAGACAGAGAGAGGGAGACAGGCTGACAGAGAGAGGGAGACAGGCAGACAGAGAGAGAAAGGAAGAAGAGAGAGGGAGACAGGCAGACAGAGAGAGAAAGAGAGAGAGGGAGACAGGCAGACATAGAGAGAAAGAAGAGAAAGAGAGAGAGACAGGCAGACAGAGAAAGGAAGAAGAGAGAGGGAGACAGGCTGACAGAGAGAGGGAGACAGGCTGACAGAGAGAGAAAGGAAGAAGAGAGAGGTAGACAGGCAGACAGAGAGAGGGAGACAGGCAGACAGAGAGAGGGAGACAGGCCGACAGAGAGAGGGAGACAGGCAGACAGAGAGGAAGATAGAGAGGTAGAAGAGAGAGGGAGACAGGCAGACAGAGAGAGGGAGACAGGCAGACAGAGAGAGGGAGACAGGCAGACAGAGAGAGAGAGACAGGCAGACAGAGAGAGGGAGACAGGCTGACAGAGAGGGAGACAGGCAGACAGAGAGAGGGAGACAGGCAGACAGAGAGAGGGAGACAGGCAGACAGAGAGAAGGAGACAGGCTGACAGAGAGGGAGACAGGCAGACAGAGAGAGGGAGACAGGCAGACAGAGAGAGGGAGACAGGCAGACAGAGAGAGGGAGACAGGCAGACAGAGAGAGGGAGACAGGCAGACAGAGAGAGGGAGACAGGCAGACAGAGAGAGGGAGACAGGCAGACAGAGAGAGGGAGACAGGCAGACAGAGAGAGGGAGACAGGCAGACAGAGAGAGGGAGACAGGCAGACAGAGAGAGAGAGACAGGCTGACAGAGAGAGAGAGAGACAGGCTTACAGAGAGAGAAAGGAAGAAGAGGACCAGTGTGCCTGTGGTGTAATCTGTTTCTCTCTCGTTTACTCTAATGTCTAAATCCATTCCACTGGAGTCCTGGTAGCCACGGTTTCCTTCCAGCCCTCCAGTGAGCGGCAGAGAGGAGGGGAATGGAGAGAGGAGGGGGGACAGAGTGCCGCTCCAGGATTGGATCATTTCTGGTTGTCAGGACTAGAGGAGGCTGGTAAGGAAGGGAGGCAGAAAGGAGCAGCTCTCTCATTCTGCTGTTTGGACTGTCTCTGGAGAGGAACACACAGAACTAACACACAGAACTAACACAGAGGACTAACACAGAGGACTAACACAGAGGACTAACACACAGAACTAACACAGAGGACTAACACACAGAGAACTAACACACAGAGAACTAACACAGATAATTAACTCACAGTACTAACACAGATAATTAACTCACAGTACTAACACAGATAATTAACTCACAGTACTAACACAGATAATTAACTCACAGTACTAACACAGGTAATTAACTCACAGAACTAACACAGATAATTAACTCACAGAACTAACACAGATAATTAACTCACAGTACTAACACAGATAATTAACTCACAGTACTAACACAGATAATTAACTCACAGTAGTCACACAAACAACTAACAAAAATCATAACACTGTAGCTGACACCACCCTTGATTATATAATCAAAACACCAGTCTCAAAGTCAACAGAGAAGAGGCGACTCCGGGACGCTGGCCTTGGTGGAGGTGACCCAACTCCAGCCATTTTAATAATGGGAATTGATGGGAATTATGTAAATATATCACTAGCCACTTTAAACAATGCTACCTTATATAATGTTACTTACCCTACATTATTCATCTCATATGCATATGTATATACTGTACTCTACATCATCGACTGCATCCTTATGTAATACATGTATCACTAGCCACTTTAACTATGCCACTTTGTTTACTTTGTCTACACACTCATCTCATATGTATATACTGTACTCGATACCATCTACTGTATGCTGCTCTGTACCATCACTCATTCATATATCCTTATGTACATATTCCTTATCCCCTTACACTGTGTATAAGACAGTAGTTTTGGAATTGTTAGTTAGATTACTTGTTGGTTATCACTGCATTGTCGGAACTAGAAGCACAAGCATTTCGCTACACTCGCATTTAACATCTGCTAACCATGTGTATGTGACAAATAAAATTGGATTTGATTTGATTTGATTTGATGAAGATCCTCTCAAAGCACCTCATGATGACAGTAGTGAATGCTACGGGGTGGAAGTCATTTAGTTCAGTTATATTTGCCTTCTTGGGTAGAGGAACAATGGTAGCCATCTTGAAGATGGGACAACAGACTGGGATTGGCAGAGATGGAATATGTCAGTAAATACCCGCGCCAGCTTGGCAGTCCTTGTTAGCGGGCCGCGACGGTGGCACTGTATTATCCTCAAAGCGAGCAAGGAAGGTGTTTAGTTTGTCTGGAAGCGTGACGTCGGTGTCCGTGACGTGGTTGGTTTTCTTCTTGTAGTCCGTGATTTCCTGTAGACCCTGCCACATACGTCTCGTGTCTGAGCCAGTGAATTGTGACTCCACCTTGACCCTGTACCGGCATTTTGCTTGTTTGATTACCTTGCGGAGGGAATAACTATACTGTTTGGCCATATTTCCAGACCACTTTCCACGGTTAAATGCGGTGGATCGCGCTTTCAGTTTTGCGCAAATGCTGCCATCCATCCACGGTTTCTGGTTAGTGGAGGTTTTAATAGTCACAGTGGGAATAACATCTCCTATGCACATCTTTATAATCTCACTCACCGAGTCAGCGTATAGGTCAATGTTGTTCTCTGAGGCTGACCAGAACATATTCCAGTCTGCCTGATCAAAACAATCTTGAAGCGTGGCTTCCGGATTGGTCGGCCCAGCGTTGAATAGTCCTCGTCACTGGTACATCCTTTTGAGTTTCTGCCTATAAGACGGAAGGAGCAAGATGGTGTCGTGGTCGGATTTGCCGAAGGGAGGGCGGGGAGGGCTTTGCATGCACGTGGTGTTAGAGTAGCAGTGGTCGAGCGTATAGCAATCAATATGCTATTAGAGGGAATTCTTGTTCTCAAATTTGTTTTGTTAAAATCCCCAGCTACAATAAAGGCAGCCTCAGGATGTTTGGTTTCCAGTTTACATAGAGTCCAGTGAAGTTCCTTCATGGCCTTCTTGGTGTCCGCTGAGGTGGAATGTACACAGCTGTGAGTATACTGACGGAGGATTCTCTTGGTAGGTAATTTTATTGTAAGGGATTATGGATAGGGTGAGCAGAAGGACTTGAGTTCCTGTATGTTGTTATGATTACACCATGAGCCGTAAATCATAAAGGGTACCCACCCGCCCTTCCTCTTCCCTGAGAGGTGTTTATCTCTGTCGATGTGATACATGGAGAAGCCCGGTGGCTGAACCGATTCCGACAACGTATTCCGAGAGAGCCATGTTTCCGTGAAAACAGAGAATGTTTCGATCTCTGGAAGGCAGCCCCTTGATCGAATTTCGTCTATACCTTGTTGTGAAGAGACTGGACATTGGCTGGTAGTATACTGGGAGTGGTGGGCGATGTTGTGAAGAGACTGACATTGGCTAGTAGTATACTGGGAGTGGTGGGCGATGTTGTGACGAGACTGGACATTGGCTAGTAGTACTGGGGAGTGGTGGCGATGTGCCCGTCTACCTTGTTGTGAAGAGACTGGTTATTGGCTGGTAGTGTACTGGGGGAGTGGTGGGTGATGTTGTGAAGAGACTGGACATTGGCTAGTAGTATACTGGGGAGTGTTGGGCGATGTTGTGAAGAGACTGGACATTGGCTGGTAGTATACTGGGGAGTGGTGGGCGATGTTGTGAAGAGACTGGACATTGGCTAGTAGTATACTGGGGAGTGGTGGGCGATGTTGTGAAGAGACTGGACATTGGCTAGTAGTATACTGGGGAGTGGTGGGCGATGTTGTGAAGAGACTGGACATTGGCTAGTAGTGTACTCGGAGTGGTGGGCGATGTGCACGTCTGGCCAGGTGGTCGGTTCGTCTGCCCCTTCTTCCGGGTTCCGTTGTTTTGGGTCGACTACTGGAATTAGATCCATTGTCCTGGGTGGTTGTCCGAACAGAGGATCTGCTTCAGGAAAGTCATATTCTGGTTGTAATGTTGGTAAGTTGACGTTGCTTTATATCCAAAAGTTTTCCTGAGTGTATATAATAAGACTTAAGATTTCCTGGCGTAACATTGCAAGAAACAGAGTTCCCCATGGTTGCGGTGGGGTTATGGTATGGGGGCAGGCTACAAGCTGGGCAAAACACAATCGCATTTTATCGATGGCAATTTGAATGCAAAAAAAAAAACGTGATGAGATCCTGAGGCCCATTATGAGGGCCCATTTCTATCATACTATATGTAAAGATGATGATTCTCCACCTAACATACTATATAATATATATATAAAGACAATCTCAGTATCTGTCTTCTTTCAGATATCGACCCGTTAACAGTAATGATTACTGAGAAGAACCCTTTGGGTACCATTGAGTCTTTACCAGGAAATGAATGATGGTATCGCTCCAATAGGAGGACGATTATACAGAGCAAATGACTTCCTGTGAATGTGTGTTGAATGGCCTCTCAGTGAAATGACTTCCTGTGAATGTGTTGAATGGCCTCTCAGTGAAATGACTTCCTGTGAATGTGTGTTGAATGGCCTCTCGGTGAAATGACTTCTGTGAATGTGTGTTGAATGGCCTCTCAGTGAAATGACTTCCTGTGAATGTGTGTTGAATGGCCTCTCAGTGAAATGACTTCCTGTGAATGTGTGTTGAATGGCCTCGGTGAAATGGCTTTCGAGAGGAATGGCTTCTTGTCTGACATAGACGATAGACTGGATCTGTGTGATTTGACATGAAAAGGTGTGATCAACGATGTAGACTTCTTGTAGATGCAAAGCTGCCAATTGACAGCCGGTTTAAAGTAGCCAGAACGGTATAAATTCCCTTTCCTCATTTCAGATCGTCACAACTTATTGCACAGATTTGAAAGAACCGAGCATATTTCTTTGAGTTGCAGGTTTCTCCAATCAGAGAGAAGACAGTTGTCTCATGGAGGCAGGATGGACTCTGATGTGGGGCCTTTTGCTGGATTGTTCTATATATTTAAAGTTGCGCTGTGCATAAATCGCTCTGCCGTTTCCTGGTTGCTATAACTCGAATAGTTCGCCAATTTCAGTTTATGTGACAAAAAGCAAGTGTAGAGAATCATTGTGCCAATTATTTATTTTACCTTTATTTAAACTAGACAGTTAAGAACAAATTCTTATTTTTAATGGTGGCCAAGGAACAGTGGGTTAACTGCCTTGTTCAGGGGAACAGTGGGTTAACTGCCTTGTTCAGGGGGACAGTGGGTTAACTGCCTTGTTCAGGGGGACAGTGGGTTAACTGCCTTGTTCAGGGGAACAGTGGGTTAACTGCCTTGTTCAGGGGGACAGTGGGTTAACTGCCTTGTTCAGGGGAACAGTGGGTTAACTGCCTTGTTCAGGGGAACAGTGGGTTAACTGCCTTGTTCAGGGGGACAGTGGGTTAACTGCCTTGTTCAGGGGACAGTGGGTTAACTGCCTTGTTCAGGGGGACAGTGGGTTAACTGCCTTGTTCAGGGGGACAGTGGGTTAACTGCCTTGTTCAGGGAACAGTGGGTTAACTGCCTTGTTCAGGGGACAGTGGGTTAACAGCCTTGTTCAGGGAACAGTGGTTAACAGCCTTGTTCAGGGGGACAGTGGGTTAACTGCCTTGTTCAGGGGAACAGTGGGTTAACTGTTGTTCAGGGGAACAGCCTTGTTCAGGGAACAGTGGGTTAACTGCCTGTTCAGGGGAACAGTGGGTTAACTGCCTTGTTCAGGGAACAGGAACTGCCTTGTTCAGGGGAACAGTGGGTTAACTGCCTTGTTCAGGGAACAGCAGCCTTGTTCAGGGGAACAGTGGGTTAACTGCCTTGTTCAGGGGACAGTGGTTAACTGCCTTGTTCAGGGAACAGTGGGTTAACTGCCTTGTTCAGGGGAACAGTGGGTTAACTGTCAGGGGGACAGTGGGTTAACTGCTTGTTCAGGGGGACAGTGGGTTACCTGCCTTGTTCAGGGGAACAGTGGGTTAACTGCCTTGTTCAGGGGGACAGTGGGTTAACTGCCTTGTTCAGGGAACAGTGGGTTAACTGCCTTGTTCGGGGAACAGTGGGTTAACTGCCTTGTTCAGGGGGACAGTGGGTTAACAGCCTTGTTCAGGGGAACAGTGGGTTAACTGCCTTGTTCAGGGGACAGTGAGTTAACAGCCTTGTTCAGGGGGACAGTGGGTTAACTGCCTTGTTCAGGGGAACAGTGGGTTAACTGCCTTGTTCAGGGGGACAGTGGGTTAACAGCCTTGTTCAGGGGTGAACAGTGGGTTAACTGCCTTGTTCAGGGGGACAGTGGGTTAACTGCCTTGTTCAGGGAACAGTGGGTTAACTGCCTTGTTCAGGGGACAGTGGGTTAACTGCCTTGTTCAGGGGCAGAATGACAGATTATTACCATGTCAGCTCGGAATTTGATCTCGCAACCTTTCGGTTTCAAGTCCAACACTCTAACCAGTAGGCTACCTGCCGCCCCCTACCCGCCAGCTAAACTGCTGTGAAATAGCTTAGAAGTAGAGCACATAGAACATATCTAGAGTTTCCCTGAGCGATGAAGCAGAGACCTGGAGTTCTATAGCTGAAGGAGACAGAGACGGGGAACAAGAGAAGAGTTTGATTGGTTGTTTTTCACTCTCACAATAACAGACTCCGATTCATCAGTGGAAGGGGAAGGAATAAATCGCCTCCTGAACACGCTTTCAGTGCTTGTTACTTCAACATACCTTACAAGAGAGGTATGAAGTGGTATGGTTTTGCTTCCTGTTGGTCGAGAGGGTCTCTGTTGGTAATATAGACAGTACTCTGGTTATCTGGTTTAAGGAAGGAAGGAATCGCCTCCCTGAACACCCTTTCGTTGCTTGTTACATCAACATACAGAGGGGCAAAAAGTACCTCTGTCATTGCCAACAAAGGGGTATATAACAAAGTATTGAGAAAATTTTGTTATTGACCAAATACTTATTTTCCACCATAATTTTCAAATAAATTCATAAAAAAATCCTACAATGTGATTTTCTCATTTTGTCTGTCATAGTTGAAGTCTACCTATGATGAAAATGACAGGCCTCTCTCATCTTTTAAGTGGGAGAACTTGCACAATTGGTGGCTGACTAAAAACTTTTTTGCCCCACTGTACCTTACAAGAGCGGTATGAAGTGGTATGATTTTGCTCCCTGTTGCTCCCTTTGGTTGAGAGCGACTCTCTCTGTTGTTGATTGGTTGGTCCTGAGGGACTCTCTCTGTTGTTGATTGGATTTGGTCCAGAGGGACTCTCTGTTGTTGATTGGTTGGTCCAGAGGGACTCTCTCTGTTGTTGATTGGTTGGTCCAGAGGGACTCTCTCTGTTGTTGATTGGTTGGTCCAGAGGGACTCTCTGTTGTTGATTGGTGGTCCTGGAGGGACTCTCTCTGTTGTTGATTGGTTGGTCCAGAGGGACTCTCTCTGTTGTTGATTGGTTGGTCCTGAGGGACTCTCTCTGTTGTTGATTGGTTGGTCCAGAGGGACTCTCTCTGTTGTTGATTGGTTGGTCCAGAGGGACTCTCTCTGTTGTTGATTGGTTGGTCCTGAGGGACTCTCTCTGTTGTTGATTGGTTGGTCCAGAGGGACTCTCTGTTGTTGATTGGTTGGTCCTGAGGGACTGTCTCTGTTGTTGATTGGTTGGTCCTGAGGGACTCTCTCTGTTGTTGATTGGTTGGTCCTGAGGGACTCTCTCTGTTGTTGATTGGTTGGTCCAGAGGGACTCTCTCTGTTGTTGATTGGGTTGGTCCAGAGGGACTCTCTGTTGTTGATTGGTTGGTCCAGAGGGACTCTCTGTTGTTGATTGGTTGGTCCAGAGGGACTCTCTGTTGTTGATTGGTTGGTCCAGAGGGACTCTCTGTTGTTGATTGGTTGGTCCAGAGGGACTCCTCTGTTGTTGATTGGTCCAGAGGGACCTCTCTGTTGTTGATTGGCTTAACCAGAGGGACTCTCTCTGTTGTTGATTGGTTGGTCCAGAGGGACTCTCTCTGTTGTTGGTTGGTCCAGAGGGACTCTCTGTTGTTGATTGGATTGGTCCAGAGGGACTCTCTCTGTTGTTGATTGGTTGGTCCAGAGGGACTCTCTCTGTTGTTGATTGGTTGGTCCAGAGGGACTCTCTCTGTTGTTGATTGGTTGGTCCAGAGGGACTCTCTCTGTTGTTGATTGGTTTGGTCCAGAGGGACTCTCTCTGTTGTTGATTGGTTGGTCCTGAGGACTCTCTGTTGTTGATTGGTTGGTCCTGGGAGGGACTCTCTCTGTTGTTGATTGGTTGGTCCTGAGGACTCTCTCTGTTGTTGATTGGTTGGTCCTGGAGGACTCTCTGTTGTTGATTGGTTGGTCCTGAGGGACTCCTGTTGTTGATTGGGAGAGGGACTCTCTGTTGTTGATTGGTTGGTCCTGAGGGACTCTCTCTGTTGTTGATTGCTGGTCCTGAGGGACTCTCTCTGTTATTGATTGGTTGGTCCTGAGGGACTCTCTGTTGTTGATTGGTGGTCCTGAGGGACTCTCTGTTGTTGATTGGTTGGTCCAGAGGGACTCTCTCTGTTGTTGATTGGTTGGTCCAGAGGGACTCTCTCTGTTGTTGATTGGTTGGTCCTGGGGACTCCTGTTGTTGATTGGGACTCTCTCTGTTGTTGATTGGTTGGTCCTGAGGGACTCTCTGTTGTTGATTGGTTGGTCCAGAGGACTCTCTGTTGTTGATTGGTTGGTTCCTGAGGGACTCCTCTCTGTTGTTGATTGGTTGGTCCTGAGGGACTCTCTCTGTTATTGATTGGTTGGTCCTGAGGGACTCTCTCTGTTGTTGATTGGTTGGTCCTGAGGGACTCTCTCTGTTGTTGATTGGTTGGTCCTGAGGGACTCTCTCTGTTGTTGATTGGTTGGTCCTGAGGGACTCTCTCTGTTGTTGATTGGTTGGTCCTGAGGGACTCTCTGTTGTTGATTGGTTGGTCCTGAGGACTCTCTGTTGTTGATTGGTTGGTCCAGAGGGACTCTCTGTTGTTGATTGGTTGGTCCTGAGGGACTCTCTCTGTTGTTGATTGGGTTGGTCCTGAGGGACTCTCTCTGTTGTTGATTGGTTGGTCCAGAGGACTCTCTCTGTTGTTGATTGGTTGGTCCAGAGGACTCTCTCTGTTGTTGATTGGTTGGTCCTGAGGACTCTTGCTGAATGGTTAGTCCTTTCAGAGGCCTTCTTCTTCCTCTCGTCTTCTGTCTGTTCTCCATTGTGAGAACAGTTGTGATCAGTCAGTCGGTCTTTAAGAGCCCTCACAGAAAAAAAAAGAAGCTGAATGAAAATGGCAGAGTGGAGTGAGGCCTTCGTCAGATAATCTGTCTGTCTGTCTGTCTGTCTGTCTGTCTGTCTGTCTGTCTGTCTGTCTGTCTGTCTGTCTGTCTGTCTGTCTGTCTGTCTGTCTGGTTTGTCAGTACTCTGTCTATCTGGTTTGGTAAAATTAGACAGTACTTTGGTTATCTGGTTTTAACATTACATTTAAGTAATTGCAGACGCTCTTATCTGACTTACAAATTTGCATACACCTAGACATCCAGTGGAACAGCCACTTGCATCTAAATCTTTTTTTGGGGGAGAAGGGGGTGAGAAGGATTACTACCCTTACATTCCTAGGTATTCCATGAAGAGGTGGGGTTTTAGGTACATCTCCGGAAGGTGGTGATTGACTCCGCTGTCCTGGCGTCGTGAGGAGTTTGTTCCACCATTGGGGGCCAGAGCAGCGAACAGTTGGTAACATAGACAGTTTGGTTTGGTAACATAGACAGTACTCTGGTTATCTGGTTTGGTAATATAGACAGTACTCTGGTTATCTGGTTTGGTAACATAGACAGTACTCTGGTTATCTGGTTTGGTAATATAGACAGTACTCTGGTTATCTGGTAATTGGTCTGGTAATATAGACAGTACTCTGGTTATCTGGTTTGGTAACATAGACAGTACTCTGGTTATCTGGTTTGGTTTGGTAATATAGACAGTACTCTGGTTATCTGGTTTGGTAATATAGACAGTACTCTGGGTATCTGGTTTGGTAATATAGACAGTACTCTGGTTATCTGGTTTGGTAACATAGACAGTACTCTGGTTATCTGGTAATCTGGTCTGGTAATATAGACAGTACTCTGGTTATCTGGTTTGGTAATATAGACAGTACTCTGGTTATCTGGTTTGGTAATATAGACAGTACTCTGGTTATCTGGTAATCTGGTCTGGTAACATAGACAGTACTCTGGTTATCTGGTTTGGTAATATAGACAGTACTCTGGTTATCTGGTTTGGTAATATAGACAGTACTCTGGTTATCTGGTTTGGTAACATAGACAGTACTCTGGTTATCTGGTTTGGTAATATTACTCTGGTTATCTGGTAATATGGTTTGGTAATATAGACAGTACTCTGGTTATCTGGTTTGGTAATATAGACAGTACTCTGGGTATCTGGTTTGGTAATATAGACAGTACTCTGGTTATCTGGTTTGGTAACATAGACAGTACTCTGGTTATCTGGTTTGGTAATATAGACAGTACTCTGGTTATCTGGTTTGGTAATATAGACAGTACTCTGGTTATCTGGTTTGGTAATATAGACAGTACTCTGGTTATCTGGTTTGGTAACATAGACAGTACTCTGGTTATCTGGTTTGGTAATATAGACAGTACTCTGGTTATCTGGTTTGGTAATATAGACAGTACTCTGGTTATCTGGTTTGGTAACATAGACAGTACTCTGGTTATCTGGTTTGGTAATCTGTGATCTGGTTGGTTTGGTAATATAGACAGTACTCTGGTTATCTGGTTTGGTAACTAGACAGTACTCTGGTTTATCTGGTTTGGTAATATAGACAGTACTCTGGTTATCTGGTTTGGTAACATAGACAGTACTCTGGTTATCTGTGATGTGCTCTGTGTTTTACTACAGCAGGCTACTCTGGTCCTGTAGTGTGTTTTACTACAGCAGGCTATCTGGTCCTGTGTTTTTTACTACAGCAGGCTACTCTGGTCCTGTAGTGTGTTTTACTACAGCAGGCTACTCTGGTCATGTAGTGTGTTTTACTACAGCAGGCTACTCTGGTCCTGTAGTGTGTTTATCTACAGCAGGCTACTCTGGTCCTGTAGTGTGTTTTATCTACAGCAGGCTACTCTGGTCCTGTAGTGTGTTTATCTACAGCAGGCTACTCTGGTCCTGTAGTGTGTTTTATCTACAGCAGGCTACTCTGGTCCTGTAGTGTGTTTATCTACAGCAGGCTACTCTGGTCCTGTAGTGTGTTTATCTACAGCAGGCTACTCTGGTCCTGTAGTGTGTTTTACTACAGCAGGCTACTCTGGTCCTGTAGTGTGTTTATCTACAGCAGGCTACTCTGGTCCTGTAGTGTGTTTTACTACAGCAGGCTACTCTGGTCCTGTAGTGTGTTTTTACTACAGCAGGCTACTCTGGTCCTGTAGTGTGTTTTACTACAGCAGGCTACTCTGGTCCTGTAGTGTGTTTTTACTACAGCAGGCTACTCTGGTCATGTAGTGTGTTTACTACTGTGATACTCTGGTCCTCTGTGTGTTTATCTACAGCAGGCTACTCTGGTCCTGTAGTGTGTTTTATACAGTGGCTACTCTGGTCCTGTAGTGTGTTTATCTACAGCAGGCTACTCTGGTCCTGTAGTGTGTTTTACTACAGCAGGCTACTCTGGTCCTGTAGTGTGTTTTACTACAGCAGGCTACTCTGGTCCTGTAGTGTGTTTTACTACAGCAGGCTACTCTGGTCCTGTAGTGTGTTTTACTACAGCAGGCTACTCTGGTCCTGTAGTGTGTTTTACTACAGCAGGCTACTCTGGTCCTGTAGTGTGTTTTACTACAGCAGGCTACTCTGGTCCTGTAGTGTGTTTTACTACAGCAGGCTACTCTGGTCCTGTAGTGTGTTTTACTACAGCAGGCTACTCTGGTCCTGTAGTGTGATTTACTACAGCAGGCTACTCTGGTCCTGTAGTGTGTTTACTACAGCAGGCTACTCTGGTCCTGTAGTGTGTTTTACTACAGCAGGCTACTCTGGTCCTGTAGTGTGTTTTACTACAGCAGGCTACTCTGGTCCTGTAGTGTGTTTACTACAGCAGGCTACTCTGGTCCTGCAGTGTGTTTATCTACAGCAGGCTACTCTGGTCCTGTAGTGTGTTTTACTACAGCAGGCTACTCTGGTCCTGTAGTGTGTTTTACTACAGCAGGCTACTCTGGTCCTGTAGTGTGTTTTACTACAGCAGGCTACTCTGGTCCTGTAGTGTGTTTATCTACAGCAGGCTACTCTGGTCCTGTAGTGTGTTTTACTACAGCAGGCTACTCTGGTCCTGTAGTGTGTTTTACTACAGTAGGCTACTCTGGTCCTGTAGTGTGTTTTATCTACAGCAGGCTACTCTGGTCCTGTAGTGTGTTTATCTGTGATGTGCTCTGTGTTTTACTACAGCAGGCTACTCTGGTCCTGTAGTGTGATTTACTACAGCAGGCTACTCTGGTCCTGTAGTGTGTTTTACTACAGCAGGCTACTCTGGTCCTGTAGTGTGTTTTACTACAGCAGGCTACTCTGGTCCTGTAGTGTGTTTTACTACAGCAGGCTACTCTGGTCCTGTAGTGTGTTTTACTACAGCAGGCTACTCTGGTCCTGTAGTGTGTTTTACTACAGCAGGCTACTCTGGTCCTGCAGTGTGTTTTACTACAGCAGGCTACTCTGGTCCTGTAGTGTGATTTACTACAGCAGGTTACCTTGGTCCTGTGGTTTGTTTACCTGTGGCTTGTTCAGCTAGCAGGTAAACTGATGATCTACACCTTCCTGCGAGAACACAGTTTCCCCTGAGCGATGAAGCAGAGACCTGGAGTTCTATAGCTGAAGGAGACAGAGATTGGGGAAAAGAGAAGAGTTTGATTCGATTGGTTGTTGTTCACTCTCACAATAACAGACTCCGATTCATCAGTGGAAGGGGAAGGAAGAAATCGTCTCCCTGAACACGCTTTCAGTCTTGTTACTTCAACATACCTTACAAGAGAGGTATGAAGTGGTATGATTTTGCTTCCTGTGGCTGAACGGTTGGTCAAGATGCACTCTGTCTGTTGTTGATTGGTTGGTCGAGAGGGATTATGGTGAAAGTCTGGTGAGTATGAAGGCCATGGAAGAACTGGGACATTTTCAGCTTCCAGGAATTGTGTGAACAGGGCTCCGGGCAGCCGAGCGGAAATGGAGGAAAACTCGCCTCCCTGCGGACCTGGCATCCTTTTCACTCCCTCCTCTCTACATTTTCCTCCTCTGTCTCTGCTGCTAAAGCCACTTTCTACCACTCTAAATTCCAAGCATCTGCCTCTAACCCTAGGAAGCTCTTTGCCACCTTCTCCTCCCTCCTGAATCCTCCTCCCCCCCCCCCCCTCCTCCCTCTCTGCAGATGACTTCATCAACCATTTTGAAAAGAAGGTCGACGACATCCGATCCTCGTTTGCTAAGTCAAACGACACCGCTAGTTCTGCTCACACTTCCCTACCCTGTGCTCTGACCTCTTTCTCCCCTCTCTCTCCAGATGAAATCTCGCGTCTTGTAACGGCCGGCCGCCCAACAACCTGCCCGCTTGAACCTACATTTCTTGATCCCTCCGATGGCTCGTCCCTTCCGTCTTCAAGAGAGGCAACTACAGACCCTCCGGTAGACCAGTATCCCTTCTTTCTTTTCTCTCAAAACTCTTGAGCGTGCCGTCCTTGGCCAGCTCTCCCGCTATCTCTCTCAGAATGACCTTTAGATCCAAATCAGTCAGGTTTCAAGACTAGTCATTCAACTGAGACTGCTCTTCTCTGTATCACGGAGGGCGCTCCTAAAGCTAACTCTCTCTCCTCTGCTTCATAGACCTATCGGCTGCCTTCGATACTGTGAACCATCAGATCCTCCTCTCCACCCTCTCCGGGTTGGGCATCTCCGGGCGCGGCCCACGCTAGTTGCGTCCTACCTGACAGGTCGCTCCTACCAGGTGGCGTGGCGAGAATCTGTCTCCCTCACCACGCGCTCTCACCCCTGGTGTCCCCCAGGGCTCTGTTCTAGGCCCTCTCCTATTCTCTTATACACCAAGTCACTTGGCTCTGTCATAACCTCACATGGTCTCTCTATCATTGCTATGCAGACGACACACAATTAATCTTCTCCTTTCCCCCTTCTGATGACCAGGTGGCGAATCGCATCTCTGCATGTCTGGCAGACATATCAGTGTGGATGACGGATCACCACCTCAAGCTGAACCTCGGCAAGACGGAGCTGCTCTTCCTCCCCGGGGAAGGACTGCCCGTTCCATGATCTCGCCATCACGGTTGACAACTCCATTGTGTCCTCCTCCCAGAGCGCTAAGAACCTTGGCGTGATCCTGGACAACACCCTGTCGTTCTCAACTAACATCAAGGCGGTGGCCCGTTCCTGTAGGTTCATGCTCTACAACATCCATGAGTACGACCTGCCTCACACAGGAGCGGCGCAGGTCCTAATCCAGGCACTTGTCATCTCCGTCTGGATTACTGCAACTCGCTGTTGGCTGGGCTCCCTGCCTGTGCCATTAAACCCCTTCAACTCATCAGAACGCCGCAGCCCGTCTGGTGTTCAACCTTCCCAAGTTCTTTCACGTCTCGCTCCTCCGCTCTCTCCACTGGCTTCCAGTTGGCTTCGCATCCGCTACAAGACCATGGTGCTTGCCTACGGAGCTGTGGGGAACGGCACCTCAAATACCTCGAATGCAATGATCAGGCCCTACACCCAAACAAGGGCACTGCGTTCATCCACCTCTGGCCTGCTGCGCCTCCTACCACTGAGGAAGTACAGTTTCCCGCTCCAGCCCAGTCAAAACTGTTCGCTGCTCCTAGCCCCCAATGGTGGAACAAACTCCCTCACGACGCCAGGACAGCGGAGTCAATCACCACCTTCGGAGACACCTGAAACCCCACCTCTTTAAGGAATACCTAGGATAGGATAAAGTAATCCTTCTCACCCCCTTAAAGATTTAGATGCACTATTGTAAAGTGGCTGTTCCACTGGATGTCATAAGGTAAAGATGCACCAATTTGTAAGTCGCTCTGGATAAGAGCGTCTGCTAAATGACTTAAATGTAATGTAAATGTAATGTGTACCAGATCCTTGCGACTTGGGGCTGTGCATTATCATGCTGAAACATAAGGTGATGGAGGTGGATGAATGGCACGACAATGGGCCTCAGGATCTCGTCACGGTATCTCTGTGCAGTCAAATTGCCTTCGATAAAATGCAATTGTGTTCGTTGTCTGTAGTTTCTGCCTGCCCCATATCATAACCCCACTACCACCATGGGGCACTCTGTTCTAACGTTGACATCAACCAACCGCTCACCCACACAATGCCATACTGCCTGGTACAATGCCATACTGCCTGGTACAATGCCATACTGCCTGGTACAATGCCATACAATGCCATACTGCCCGGTACAATGCCATACTGCCTGGTACAATGCATACTGCCATGTACAATGCCTGGTACAATGCCATACTGCCTGGTACAATGCCATACTGCCTGGTACAATGCCATACTGCCTGGTACAATGCCATACTGCCATGTACAATGCCATACTGTCTGGTACAATGCCATACTGCCATGTACAATGCCATACTGCCTGGTACAATGCCATACTGCCTGGTACAATGCCATACTGCCTGGTACAATGCCATACTGCCTGGTACAATGCCATACTGCCATGTACAATGCCTGGTACAATGCCATACTGCCATGTACAATGCCATGCCTGCCCATACTGCCTGGTACAATGCCATACTGCCTGGTACAATGCCATACTGCCTGGTACAATGCCATACTGCCTGGTACAATGCCATACTGCCATGTACAATGCCATACTGCCATGTACAATGCCATACTGCCTGGTACAATGCCATACTGCCATGGTACAATGCCATACTGCCTGGTACAATGCCATACTGCCTGGTACAATGCCATACTGCCTGGTACAATGCCATACTGCCTGGTACAATGCCATACTGCCTGGTACAATGCCATGCCATGTACAATGCCCGGTACAATGCCATACTGCCTGGTACAATGCCATACTGCCATGTACAATGCCTGGTACAATGCCATACTGCCTGGTACAATGCCATACTGCCTGGTACAATGCCATACTGCCTGGTACAATGCCATACTGCCATGTACAATGCCATACTGCCAGGTACAATGCCATACTGCCTGTGCATACAATGCCATACTGCCTGGTACAATGCCATACTGCCATGTACAATGCCTGGTACAATGCCATACTGTCTGGTACAATGCCATACTGCCATGTACCTGGTATGCCATATGCCTGGTACAATGCCATACTGCCTGGTAATGCCATTTGTACAATGCCATACTGTCTGGTACAATGCCATACTGTCTGGTACAATGCCATACTGTCTGGTACAATGCATACTGCCTGATACAATGCCATACTGCCTGGCCATACTGCCTGGTACAATGCCATACTGTCTGGTACAAGTAGAAAGTGCCGCGTAGATAATAGATTTATACCCTGAAGCGTGTTGATAGGTGGACTGTGGATAATAGATTTATACCCTGAAGCGTGTTGATAGGTGGACTGTGGATAATAGATTTATACCCTGAAGCGTGTTGATGGGTGGACTGTGGATAATAGATTTATACCCTGAAGCGTGTTGATGGGTGGACTGTGGATAATAGATTTATACCCTGAAGCGTGTTGATAGGTGGACTGTGGATAATAGATTTATACCCTGAAGCGTGTTGATGGGTGGACTGTAGATAATAGATTTATACCTGAAGCGTGTTATACCCTGAAGCGTGTTGATGGGTGGACTGTGGATAATAGATTTATACCCTGAAGCGTGTTGATAGGTGGACTGGACCCTGAAGTGGTGGACTGTGGATAATAGATTTATACCCTGAAGCGTGTTGATGGGTGGACTGTAGATAATAGATTTATACCCTGAAGCGTGTTGATGGGTGGACTGTGGATAATAGATTTATACCCTGAAGCGTGTTGATGGGTGGACTGTGGATAATAGATTTATACCCTGAAGCGTGTTGATGGGTGGACTGTGGATAATAGATTTATACCCTGAAGCGTGTTGATGGGTGGACTGTAGATAATAGATTTATACCCTGAAGCGTGTTGATAGGTGGACTGTGGATAATAGATTTATACCCTGAAGCGTGTTGATAGGTGGACTGTAGATAATAGATTTATACCCTGAAGCGTGTTGATGGGTGGACTGTGGATAATACATTTATACCCTGAATACATTTTATACCCTGAAGCGTGTTGATGGGTGGACTGTGGATAATAGATTTATACCCTGAAGCGTGTTGATGGGTGGACTGTAGATAATAGATTTATACCCTGAAGCGTGTTGATGGGTGGACTGTAGATAATAGATTTATACCCTGAAGCGTGTTGATGGGTGGACTGTGGATAATAGATTTATACCCTGAAGCGTGTTGATGGGTGGACTGTAGATAATAGATTTATACCCTGAAGCGTGTTGATGGGTGGACTATAGATAATAGATTTATACCCTTAAGCGTGTTGATGGGTGGACTGTAGATAATAGATTTATACCCTGAAGCGTGTTGATGGGTGGACTGTAGATAATATATTTATACCCTGAAGCGTGTTGATGGGTGGACTGTAGATAATAGATTTATACCCTGAAGCGTGTTGATAGGTGGACTGTGGATAATAGATTTATACCCTGAAGCGTGTTGATGGGTGGACTGTAGATAATAGATTTATACCCTGAAGCGTGTTGATAGGTGGACTGTGGATAATTCGTTTATGAAGACAAACCTATTTACATCATTTTGTTTAATGACTCCCACTGTTTTAAACATGAATCTGTAATGATTCTCTGTAGCGTGAGGAATAACTAGGTCCCAAACCGCCTCCTAGATGAAACCCCGTTCTCTCTCTCTCTCTCTCTCTCTCTCTGTCTCTCTCTCTGTCTCTCTCTCTCTCTCTCTCTCTCTCTCTGTCTCTCTCTCTGTCTCTCCCTCTCTCTCTCCCTCTTTCTCTCTCTCTCTGTCTGTCTCTCTCTGTCTCTCTCTCTGTCTCTCTCTGTCTCCCTCTCTCTCTCTCTCATAGTGTTGGGGTGGGTCTTCACCCTTTGGTGTCTCCTCCTCCCCCTCCCCTCCCTCCCTCCCTCCCTCCCTCCCTCCCTCCCTCCCTCCCTCCCTCCCTCCTCCCCCCTCCCTCCCTCCCTCCCTCTCATAGTGTTGGGGTGGGTCTTCACCCTTTTGTCTGTCTCTCTCTCCTCCCTCCCTCCCTCCTCCCTCCCTCCCTCCCTCCCTCCCTCCCTCCCTCCCTCCCTCCCTCCCTCCCTCCCTCCCTCCCTCCCTCTCTCTCTCTCTCCCTCCCTCCCTCCCTCCCTCCCCTCCCTCCCTCCCTCCCTCTCTCTCCTCTCTCTCTCTCTCTCTCTCTCTCTCTCATAGTGTTGGGGTGGGTCTTCACCCTTTGGTGTCTCTCTCTCTCTCTCCTCCTCCCTCCCTCCCTCCCTCCCCCTCCCTCCCCCTCCCTCCTCCCTCTCTCTCTCTCTCTCTCTCTCTCTCTCTCTCTCTCTCTCTCTCTCTCTCTCTCTCTCTCTCTCTCTCTCTCTCATAGTGTTGGGGTGGGTCTTCACCCTTTGGTGTCTCCCTCCCTCCCTCCCTCCCTCCCTCCCTCCCCTCCCTCCCTCCCTCCCTCCCTCCCTCCCTCCCCCTCCCTCCCTCTCTCTCTCTCTCTCTCTCTCTCTCTCTCTCTCTCTCTCTCTCTCTCTCTCTCTCTCATAGTGTTGGGGTGGGTCTTCATCCTTTGGTGTCTCTCTCCCTCCCTCCCTCTCTCCCTCCTCCCTCCTCTCTCTCTCTCTCTCTCTCTCTCTCTCTCTCTCTCTCTCTCTCTCTCTCTCTCTCTCTCTCTCATAGTGTTGGGGTGGGTCTTCACCCTTTGGTGTCTCTCTCCCTCCCTCCCTCCCTCCGCTGACCCATCGCCAAACCGGTCATGCTGGAGGATGTTGCAGGCAGCAGAACGTTCTCCACGGCGTCTCCAGACTCTGTCCCGTCTGAGAATACTACAGATACTGTCTGAGAATACTTCAGATACTGTCTGAGAATACTTCAGATACTGTCTGAGAATACTACAGATACTGTCTGAGAATACTACAGATACTGTCTGAGAATACTACAGATACTGTCTGAGAATACTACAGATACTGTCTGAGAATAATACAGATACTGTCGGAAAATACTACAGATACTGTCTGAGAATACTACAGATACTATCTGAGAATACTACAGATACTGTCTGAGAATACTACAGATACTGTCTGAGAATACTACAGATACTGTCTGAGAATACTACAGATACTGTCTGAGAATACTACAGATACTGTCTGAGAATACTACAGATACTGTCGGAAAATACTACAGATACTGTCTGAGAATACTACAGATACTATCTGAGAATACTACAGATACTGTCTGAGAATACTACAGATACTGTCTGAGAATACTACAGATACTGTCTGAGAATACTACAGATACTGTCTGAGAATACTACAGATACTGTCTGAGAATACTACAGATACTGTCTGAAAAACTACAGACTTCTGACTCAAATAGACACAATTTGAAAACTTTATTCTGTGACATATATTCTAATTAGAAATAAGAAAGAATAAAACATTTTCATTAACTTATTTAGAAACAATTACATTGTTAAATATACCTAAAACAATTCTACCTTTTCTCATAGCACAATTATGCTAAATAAATAACACATGGATAACTTCTTAGCACAACCGAGATGTAATGTACATCATGCTCTGTGAGAAGAGAATTGTGGGACTGTGCAGTCTTCATGTTTCTGTCCGACTCAGAGTCGCTGTCATTGATCTGTGCAGTCTTCATGTTTCTGTCCGACTCAGAGCCGCTGTCATTGATCTGTACAGTCTTCATGTTTCTGTCCGACTCAGAGCCGCTGTCATTGATCTGTGCCGTCTTCATGTTTCTGTCCGACTCAGAGCCGCTGTCATTGATCTGTGCAGTCTTCATGTTTCTGTCCGACTCAGAGCCGCTGTCATGATCTGTACAGTCTTCATGTTAATGTCTGACTCAGAGCGCTGTCATTGATCTGTGCAGTCTTCATGTTTCTGTCCGACTCAGAGTCAGCTGTCATTGATCTGTGCAGTCTTCATGTTTCTGTCCGACTCAGAGCCGCTGTCATTGATCTGTGCAGTCTTCATGTTTCTGTCAGACTCAGAGAGCCGCTGTCATTGGATCTGTGTGCAGTCTTCATGTTTCTGTCCGACTCAGAGTCGCTGTCATTGATCTGTGCAGTCTTCATGTTTCTGTCCGACTCAGAGTCGCTGTCATTGATCTGTGCAGTCTTCATGTTTCTGTCCGACTCAGAGCCGCTGTCATTGATCTGTGCAGTCTTCATGTTTCTGTCCGACTCAGAGCCGCTGTCATTGATCTGCAAATTTTCATGTTTCTGTCCGACTCAGAGAGCCGCTACATTGATCTTGTGTGGTGGGGCTCCTAGTGTTTCCTGTCCTTCGACTTCCAGGAGCCAGCTGTCATTGAACTGCAAAGTAGTCTTCATGTTTCTGTCCGCTCAGAGCCGCTTGTCATTGATCTGTACAGTCTTCATGTCTCTGTCCGACTCAGAGAGCCGCTTGGCTCACACCCAGTAGTCTTCATGTTTCTGTCCGACTCAGAGCCGCTGTCATTGATCTGTGCAGTCTTCATGTTTCTGTCCGAGAGCCGCTGTCATTGGATTCAGGCAGTCTTCATGTTTCTGTCCGACTCAGAGCCGCTGTCATTGATCTGTGTAGTCTTCATGTTTCTGTCCGACTCAGAGTCGCTGTCATTGATCTGTGCAGTCTACATGTTTTCTCAGAGCCGCTGTCACTGATCTGTGCAGTCTTCATGTTTCTGTCTGACTCAGAGCTGCTGTCATTGATCTGTGATGTCTTCATGTTTCTGTCTGACTCTGATCTGAGTCTTTATGTTTCTGTCCGACTCAGAGCTGTCATTGATCTGTGCAGTCTTCATGTTTCTGTCCGACTCAGAGCCGCTGTCATTGATCTGTACAGTCTTCATG
>NW_026286595.1:0-42002 GCF_023373465.1 Oncorhynchus keta | reverse complement strand
GAGAGAGAGAGGGGAACCCACGGTGACCTCACTACAAGACTGCAGCAGTGTGTCTTAAAGCCAATTTATGCTTGATCCAAAAATGTGCCAGAGCCCAGAGACTGGAGCAGTGTGTGTTTTACTGTGTAGAGACTGGAACAGTGTGTGTTTACTGTGTAGAGACTGGAACAGTGTGTGTTTACTGTGTAGAGACTGGAACAGTGTGTGTTTACTGTGTAGAGACTGGAACAGTGTGTGTTTACTGTGTAGAGACTGGAACAGTGTGTGTTTACTGTGTAGAGACTGGAGACAGTGTGTGTTTACTGTGTAGAGACTGGAACAGTGTGTGTTTACTGTGTAGAGACTGGAACAGTGTGTGTTTACTGTGTAGAGACTGGAACAGTGTGTGTTTACTGTGTAGAGACTGGAACAGTGTGTGTTTACTGTGTAGAGACTGGAACAGTGTGTGTTTACTGTGTAGAGACTGGAACAGTGTGTGTTTACTGTGTAGAGACTGGAACAGTGTGTGTTTACTGTGTAGAGACTGGAACAGTGTGTGTTTACTGTGTAGAGACTGGAACAGTGTGTGTTTACTGTGTAGAGACTGGAACAGTGTGTGTTTACTGTGTAGAGACTGGAACAGTGTGTGTTTACTGTGTAGAGACTGGAACAGTGTGTGTTTACTGTGTAGAGACTGGAACAGTGTGTGTTTACTGTGTAGAGACTGGAACAGTGTGTGTTTACTGTGTAGAGACTGGAACAGTGTGTGTTTACTGTGTAGAGACTGGAACAGTGTGTGTTTACTGTGTAGAGACTGGAACAGTGTGTGTTTACTGTGTAGAGACTGGAACAGTGTGTGTTTACTGTGTAGAGACTGGAACAGTGTGTGTTTACTGTGTAGAGACTGGAACAGTGTGTGTTTACTGTGTAGAGACTGGAACAGTGTGTGTTTACTGTGTAGAGACTGGAACAGTGTGTGTTTACTGTGTAGAGACTGGAACAGTGTGTGTTTACTGTGTAGAGACTGGAACAGTGTGTGTTTACTGTGTAGAGACTGGAACAGTGTGTGTTTACTGTGTAGAGACTGGAACAGTGTGTGTTTACTGTGTAGAGACTGGAACAGTGTGTGTTTACTGTGTAGAGACTGGAACAGTGTGTGTTTACTGTGTAGAGACTGGAACAGTGTGTGTTTACTGTGTAGAGACTGGAACAGTGTGTGTTTACTGTGTAGAGACTGGAACAGTGTGTGTTTACTGTGTAGAGACTGGAACAGTGTGTGTTTACTGTGTAGAGCCCAGAGACTGGAACAGTGTGTGTTTACTGTGTAGAGACTGGAACAGTGTGTGTTTACTGTGTAGAGACTGGAACAGTGTGTGTTTACTGTGTAGAGACTGGAACAGTGTGTGTTTACTGTGTAGAGCCCAGAGACTGGAACAGTGTGTGTTTACTGTGTAGAGCCCAGAGACTGGAACAGTGTGTGTTTACTGTGTAGAGCCCAGATACTGGAACAGTGTGTGTTTACTGTGTAGAGACTGGAACAGTGTGTGTTTACTGTGTAGAGACTGGAACAGTGTGTGTTTACTGTGTAGAGACTGGAACAGTGTGTGTTTACTGTGTAGAGACTGGAACAGTGTGTGTTTACTGTGCAGAGACTGGAACAGTGTGTGTTTACTGTGTAGAGACTGGAACAGTGTGTGTTTACTGTGTAGAGACTGGAACAGTGTGTGTTTACTGTGTAGAGCCCAGAGACTGAACAGTGGTGTGTTTACTGTGCAGAGCCCAGAGGACTGAACAGTGTGTGCTTACTGTGTAGAGCCTGAACAGTGTGTGTTTACTGTGTAGAGCCCTGGAACAGTGTGTGTTTACTGTGTAGAGACTGGAACAGTGTGTGTTTACTGTGTAGAGACTGGAACAGTGTGTGTTTACTGTGTAGAGACTGAACAGTGTGTGTTTACTGTGTAGAGCCTGAACAGTGTGTGTTTACTGTGTAGAGACTGGAACAGAGTGTGTTTACTGCCCAGAGACTGGAACAGTGTGTGTTTACTGTGTATTGGAACAGTGTGTGTTTACTGCCCAGAGCCTGGAACAGTGTGTGTTTACTGTGTAGAGACTGGAACAGTGTGTGTTTACTGCCCAGAGACTGGAACAGTGTGTGTTTACTGTGTAGAGACTGGAACAGTGTGTGTTTACTGTGTAGAGACCCAGAGACTGGAACAGAGTGTGTTTACAATGAGCCCAGAGACTGGAACAGAGTGTGTTTACTGTGTAGAGCCCAGAGACTGGAACAGAGTGTGTTTACTGTGTAGAGCCCAGAGACTGGAGAGCCTGAACAGTGTGTGTTTACTGTGTAGAGCCCAGGGCTGGAACAGTGTGTGTTTACTGTGTAGAGACTGAACAGTGTGTGTTTACTGTGTAGAGCCCAGAACAGTGTGTGTTTACTGTGTAGAGCCCGAACAGTGTGTGTTTACTGTAGAGACTGGAACAGTGTGTGTTTACTGTGTAGAGAGACTGGAACAGTGTGTGTTTACTGTGTAGAGACTGGAACAGTGTGTTTACTGTGTAGAGACTGGAACAGTGTGTTTACTGTGTAATGCAGATACTGGAACAGTGTGTGTTTACTGTGTAGAGACTGGAACAGTGTGTGTTTACTGTGTAGAGACTGGAACAGTGTGTGTTTTACTGTGTAGAGACTGGAACAGTGTGTGTTTACTGTGTAGAGAGAGACTGGAACAGTGTGTGTTTACTGTGTAGAGCCCAGAGACTGGAACAGTGTGTGTTTACTGTGTAGAGCCTGGAACAGTGTGTGTTTACTGTGTAGAGCCTGGAACAGTGTGTGTTTACTGTAGAGCCTGGAACAGTGTGTGTTTACTGTGTAGAGCCTGGAACAGTGTGTGTTTACTGTGTAGAGAGACTGGAACAGTGTGTGTTTACTGTGTAGAGACTGAACAGTGTGTGTTTACTGTGTAGAGACTGGAACAGTGTGTGTTTACTGTGTAGAGACTGGAACAGTGTGTGTTTACTGTGTAGAGACTGGAACAGTGTGTGTTTACTGTGTAGAGACTGGAACAGTGTGTGTTTTACTGTGTAGAGACTGGAACAGTGTGTGTTTACTGTGTAGAGACTGGAACAGTGTGTGTTTACTGTGTAGAGACTGGAACAGTGTGTGTTTACTGTGTAGAGACTGGAACAGTGTGTGTTTTACTGTGTAGATCTGGAACAGTGTGTGTTTACTGTGTAGAGACTGGAACAGTGTGTGTGTTACTGCAGATCTGGAACAGTGTGTGTTTACTGTGTAGAGACTGGAACAGTGTGTTTACTGTGCAGAGACTGGAACAGTGTGTGTTTACTGTGTAGAGACTGGAACAGTGTGTGTTTACTGTGTAGAGACTGGAACAGTGTGTGTTCCTAATGGCAGCAGAGCCTGGAACAGTGTGTGTTTACTGTGTAGAGCCTGGAACAGTGTGTGTTTACTGTGTAGAGCCTGGAACAGTGTGTGTTTACTGTGTAGAGCCTGGAACAGTGTGTGTTTACTGTGTAGAGCCTGAACAGTGTGTGCTTTACTGTGTAGAGCCTGGAACAGTGTGTGTTTACTGTGTAGAGCCTGGAACAGTGTGTGCAGTTTACTGTGTAGAGCCTGGAACAGTGTGTGTTTACTGTGTAGAGCCTGGAACAGTGTGTGTTTACTGTGTAGAGCCTGGAACAGTGTGTGTTTACTGTGTAGAGCCTGAACAGTGTGTGTTTACTGTGTAGGCCTGGAACAGTGTGTGTTTACTGTGTGAGCCTGGAACAGTGTGTGTTTACTGTGTGAGCCTGGAACAGTGTGTGTTTACTGTGTAGAGCCTGGAACAGTGTGTGTTTACTGTGTAGAGCCTGGAACAGTGTGTGTTTACTGTGTAGAGCCTGGAACAGTGTGTGTTTACTGTGTAGAGCCTGGAACAGTGTGTGTTTACTGTGCAGAGCCTGGAACAGTGTGTGTTTACTGTGCAGAGCCTGGAACAGTGTGTGTTTACTGTGTAGAGCCTGGAACAGTGTGTGTTTACTGTGTAGAGCCTGGAACAGTGTGTGTTTACTGTGTAGAGCCTGGAACAGTGTGTGTTTTACTGTAGAGCCTGGAACAGTGTGTGTTTACTGTGAGCCTGGAACAGTGTGTGTTTACTGTGTAGAGCCTGGAACGGTATGTGTTTACTGTGTAGAGCCTGGAACAGTGTGTGTTTTACTGTGTAGAGCCTGGAACAGTGTGTGTTTACTGTGTAGAGCCTGGAACAGTGTGTGTTTACTGTGCAGAGCCTGGAAACAGTGTGTGTTTACTGTGTAGAGCCTGGAACAGTGTGTGTTTACTGTGTAGAGACTGGAACAGTGTGTGTTTACTGTGTAGAGACTGGAACAGTGTGTGTTTACTGTGTAGAGACTGGAACAGTGTGTGTTTACTGTGTAGAGAGAGACTGGAACAGTGTGTGTTTACTGTGTAGAGCCTGAACAGTGTGTGTTTACTGTGTAGAGCCTGGAGCAGTGTGTGTTTACTGTGTAGAGCCTGGAACAGTGTGTGTTTACTGTGTAGAGCCTGGAACAGTGTGTGTTTTTTGCTGTGTAGAGCCTGGAACAGTGTGTGTTTACTGTGTAGAGACTGGAACAGTGTGTTTTACTGTGTAGAGCCCAGAGACTGGAACAGTGTGTTTTTACTGTGTAGAGACTGGAACAGTGTGTGTTTACTGTGTAGAGACTGGAACAGTGTGTGTTTACTGTGTAGAGGCCCAGAGACTGGAACAGTGTGTGTTTACTGTGTAGAGACTGGAACAGTGTGTTTACTGTGTAGAGCCCAGAGACTGGAAACAGTGTGTGTTTACTGTGTAGAGACTGGAACAGTGTGTTTTACTGTGTAGAGACTGGAACAGTGTGTGTTTACTGTGTAGAGACTGGAACAGTGTGTGTTTACTGTGTAGAGACTGGAACAGTGTGTGTTTACTGTGTAGAGCCCTGTGTAGAGACTGGAACAGTGTGTGTTTACTGTGTAGAGACTGGAACAGTGTGTGTTTACTGTGTAGAGACTGGAACAGTGTGTGTTTACTGTGCAGAGCCCAGACTGGAACAGTGTGTGTTTACTGTGTAGAGCCCAGATACTGGAACAGTGTGTGTTTACTGTGTAGAGACTGGAACAGTGTGTGTTTACTGTGTAGAGCCTGGAACAGTGTGTGTTTACTGTGTAGAGACTGGAACAGTGTGTGTTTACTGTGCAGAGCCCAGAGACTGGAACAGTGTGTGTTTACTGTGTAGAGCCTGGAACAGTGTGTGTTTTACTGTGTAGAGCCTGGAACAGTGTGTGTTTACTGTGTAGAGACTGGAACAGTGTGTGTTTACTGTGTAGAGACTGGAACAGTGTGTTTTGCTGTGTAGAGACTGGAACAGTGTGTGTTTACTGTGTAGAGGCCCAGAGACTGGAACGGTGTGTGTTTTACTGTGCAGAGCAGAGACTGGAACAGTGTGTGTTTACTGTGTAGAGCCTGGAACAGTGTGTGTTTACTGTGTAGAGCCTGGAACAGTGTGTGTTTTACTGTGTAGAGCCTGGAACAGTGTGTGTTTACTGTGTAGAGACTGGAACAGTGTGTGTTTACTGTGTAGAGACTGGAACAGTGTGTGTTACTGTGTAGAGACTGGAACAGTGTGTGTTTACTGTGTAGAGACTGGAACAGTGTGTGTTTACTGTGTAGAGACTGGAACAGTGTGTGTTTACTGTGTAGAGACTGGAACAGTGTGTGTTTACTGTGTAGAGACTGGAACAGTGTGTGTTTACTGTGTAGAGACTGGAACAGTGTGTGTTTACTGTGTAGAGACTGGAACAGTGTGTGTTTACTGTGTAGAGACTGGAACAGTGTGTGTTTACTGTGTAGAGACTGGAACAGTGTGTGTTTACTGTGTAGAGACTGGAACGGTGCATTTGTTTACTGTGTAGAGACTGGAACAGTGTGTGTTTACTGTGTAGAGACTGGAACAGTGTGTGTTTACTGTGTAGAGCCTGGAACAGTGTGTGTTTACTGTGTAGAGCCTGGAACAGTGTGTGTTTACTGTGTAGAGCCTGGAACAGTGTGTGTTTACTGTGTAGAGCCTGGAACAGTGTGTGTTTACTGTGTAGAGACTGGAACAGTGTGTGTTTACTGTGTAGACTGGAACAGTGTGTGTTTACTGTGTAGAGACTGGAACAGTGTGTGTTTACTGTGTAGAGACTGGAACAGTGTGTGTTTACTGTGTAGAGACTGGAACAGTGTGTTTTGCACAGTGTAGAGACTGGAACAGTGTGTGTTTACTGTGTAGAGACTGGAACAGTGTGTGTTTACTGTGTAGAGCCTGGAACAGTGTGTGTTTACTGTGTAGAGCCCTGGAACAGTGTGTGTTTACTGTGTAGAGCCTGGAACAGTGTGTGTTTACTGTGTAGAGCCTGGAACAGTGTGTGTTTACTGTGAGAGCCTGGAACAGTGTGTTTACTGTGTAGATGGGTGGAACAGTGTGTGTTTACTGTGTAGAGCCTGGAACAGTGTGTGTTTTACTGTGTAGAGCCTGGAACAGTGTGTGTTTTACTGTGTGAGAGCCTGGAACAGTGTGTGTTTACTGTGTAGAGCCTGGAACAGTGTGTGTTTACTGTGTAGAGCCTGGAACAGTGTGTGTTTACTGTGTAGAGCCTGGAACAGTTATTGTTTACTGTGTAGAGCCTGGAACAGTGTGTGTTTACTGTGTAGAGCCTGGAACAGTGTGTGTTTACTGTGTAGAGCCTGGAACAGTGTGTGTTTACTGTGTGAGCCTGGAACAGTGTGTGTTTACTGTGTAGAGCCTGGAACAGTGTGTGTTTACTGTAGAGCCTGGAACAGTGTGTGTTTACTGTGTAGAGCCTGGAACAGTGTGTGTTTACTGTGTAGAGCCTGGAACAGTGTGTGTTTACTGTGTAGAGCCTGGAACAGTGTGTGTTTACTGTGTAGAGCCACCTGGAACAGTGTGTGTTTTACTGTGTAGAGCCTGGAACAGTGTGTGTTTACTGTGTAGAGCCTGGAACAGTGTGTGTTTACTGTGTAGAGCCTGGAACAGTGTGTGTTTACTGTGTAGAGCCTGGAACAGTGTGTGTTTTACTGTGTAGAGCCTGGAACAGTGTGTGTTTACTGTGTAGAGCCTGGAACAGTGTGTGTTTACTGTGTAGAGCCTGGAACAGTGTGTGTTTGCTGTGTAGAGCCTGGAACAGTGTGTTTACTGTGTAGAGCCTGGAACAGTGTGTGTTTACTGTGTAGAGCCTGGAACAGTGTGTGTTTACTGTGTAGAGCCTGGAACAGTGTGTGTTTACTGTGTAGAGCCTGGAACAGTGTGTTTACTGTGTAGAGCCTGGAACAGTGTGTGTTTACTGTGTAGAGACTGGAACAGTGTGTGTTTACTGTGTAGAGACTGGAACAGTGTGTGTTTACATGTGCAGAGCCAGAACTGGAACAGTGTGTGTTTACTGTGTAGAGCCTGGAACAGTGTGTGTTTTGTGTAGAGCCTGGAACAGTGTGTGTTTTATGTGTAGAGCCTGGAACAATGATGTGTTTACTGTGTAGGGACTGGAACAGTGTGTGTTTACTGTGTAGAGACTGGAACAGTGTTGTTTACTGTGTAGAGCCTGGAACAGTGTGTTTACTGTGTAGAGCCTGGAACAGTGTGTGTTTACTGTGCAGAGCCTGGAACAGTGTGTGTTTACTGTGTAGAGCCTGGAACAGTGTGTTTACTGTGTAGAGCCTGGAACAGTGTGTGTTTACTGTGTAGAGCCTGGAACAGTGTGTGTTTACTGTGTAGAGGACTGGAACAGTGTGTGTTTACTGTGTAGAGACTGGAACAGTGTGTTTTACTGTGTAGAGACTGGAACAGTGTGTGTTTGCACTGTGTAGGAGACTGGAACAGTGTGTGTTTTACTGTGTAGAGACTGGAACAGTGTGTGTTTACTGTGTAGAGCCCAGAGACTGGAACAGTGTGTGTTTACTGTGTAGAGACTGGAACAGTGTGTGTTTGCTGTGTAGAGACTGGAACAGTGTGTGTTTACTGTGTAGAGACTGGAACAGTGTGTGTTTTACTGTGTAGAGACTGGAACAGTGTGTGTTTACTATGTGGAGCCAGAGACTGGAAACAGTGTGTGTTTACTGTGTAGAGACTGGAACAGTGTGTGTTTACTGTGTAGAGCCCAGAGACTGGAACAGTGTGTGTTTACTGTGCAGAGCCCAGAGACTGGAACAGTGTGTGTTTACTGTGTAGAGACTGGAACAGTGTGTGTTTACTGTGTAGAGACTGGAACAGTGTGTGTTTGCACTGTGCAGAGACTGGAACAGTGTGTGTTTACTGTGCAGAGCCCAGACTGGAACAGTGTGTGTTTACTGTGTAGAGCCTGGAACAGTGTGTGTTTTACTGTGTAGAGCCTGGAACAGTGTGTGTTTACTGTGTAGAGCCTGGAACAGTGTGTGTTTTACTGTGTAGAGCCTGGAACAGTGTGTGTTTACTGTGTAGAGCCTGGAACAGTGTGTGTTTACTGTAGAGCCTGGAACAGTGTGTTTACTGTGATCTGGAACAGTGTGTGTTTACTGTGTAGAGCCTGGAACAGTGTGTGTTTACTGTGTAGAGCCTGGAACAGTGTGTGTTTACTGTGTAGAGCCTGGAACAGTGTGTGTTTACTGTGTAGAGCCTGGAACAGTGTGTGTTTACTGTGTAGAGCCTGGAACAGTGTGTTGTTTACTATGTAGAGCCTGGAACAGTGTGTGTTTACTGTGTAGAGCCTGGAACAGTGTGTGTTTACTGTGTAGAGCCTGGAACAGTGTGTGTTTGCTGTGTAGAGACTGGAACAGTGTGTGTTTACTGTGTAGAGACTGGAACAGTGTGTGTTTACTGTGTAGAGACTGGAACAGTGTGTGTTTTACTGTGTAGAGACTGGAACAGTGTGTGTTTACTGTGTAGAGACTGGAACAGTGTGTGTTTACTGTGTAGAGACTGGAACAGTGTGTGTTTACTGTGTAGAGACTGGAACAGTGTGTGTTTACTGTGTAGAGACTGGAACAGTGTGTGTTTACTGTGTAGAGACTGGAACAGTGTGTGTTTACTGTGTAGAGACTGGAACAGTGTGTGTTTACTGTGTAGAGACTGGAACAGTGTGTGTTTACTGTGTAGAGACTGGAACAGTGTGTGTTTACTGTGTAGAGACTGGAACAGTGTGTGTTTACTGTGTAGAGACTGGAACAGTGTGTGTTTACTGTGTAGAGCCCAGAGACTGGAACAGTGTGTGTTTACTGTGTAGAGAGACTGGAACAGTGTGTGTTTACTGTGTAGAGCCCAGAGACTGGAACAGTGTGTGTTTACTGTGTAGAGACTGGAACAGTGTGTGTTTACTGTGTAGAGCCCAGAGACTGGAACAGTGTGTGTTTACTGTGCAGAGCCCAGAGACTGGAACAGTGTGTGTTTACTGTGTAGAGACTGGAACAGTGTGTGTTTACTGTGTAGAGACTGGAACAGTGTGTGTTTACTGTGTAGAGCCCAGAGACTGGAACAGTGTGTGTTTACTGTGTAGAGACTGGAACAGTGTGTGTTTACTGTGTAGAGACTGGAACAGTGTGTTTACTGTGTAGAGCCCAGAGACTGGAACAGTGTGTTTTGCCATGTAGAGACTGGAACAGTGTGTGTTTACTGTGTAGAGCCCAGAGACTGGAACAGTGTGTGTTTACTGTGTAGAGACTGGAACAGTGTGTGTTTACTGTGTAGAGCCCAGAGACTGGAACAGTGTGTGTTTACTGTGCAGAGCCCAGAGACTGGAACAGTGTGTGTTACTGTGTAGAGACTGGAACAGTGTGTGTTTACTGTGTAGAGACTGGAACAGTGTGTGTTTACTGTGCAGAGACTGGAACAGTGTGTTTTACTGTGTAGAGCCCAGAGACTGGAACAGTGTGTGTTTACTGTGTAGAGACTGGAACAGTGTGTGTTTACTGTGTAGGGCCCAGAGACTGGAACAGTGTGTGTTTACTGTGTAGAGCCTGGAACAGTGTGTGTTTACTGTGTAGAGCCTGGAACAGTGTGTGTTTACTGTGTAGAGCCTGGAACAGTGTGTGTTTACTGTGTAGAGCCTGGAACAGTGTCCAGAGACTGGAACAGTGTGTGTTTACTGTGCAGAGACTGGAACAGTGTGTGTTTACTGTGTGCAGAGACTGGAACAGTGTGTGTTTACTGTGTAGAGACTGGAACAGTGTGTGTTTACTGTGTAGAGACTGGAACAGTGTGTGTTTACTGTGTAGAGACTGGAACAGTGTGTGTTTACTGTGTAGAGACTGGAACAGTGTGTGTTTACTGTGTAGAGACTGGAACAGTGTGTGTTTACTGTGTAGAGACTGGAACAGTGTGTGTTTACTGTGTAGAGACTGGAACAGTGTGTGTTTACTGTGTAGAGACTGGAACAGTGTGTGTTTACTGTGTAGAGACTGGAACAGTGTGTGTTTACTGTGTAGAGACTGGAACAGTGTGTGTTTACTGTGTAGAGACTGGAACAGTGTGTGTTTACTGTGTAGAGACTGGAACAGTGTGTGTTTTAGTTTGTTTTTAGTTTGTGTTGTCTGATTTAGATCAGAAACTCAAGACAATGGACAGTTTTCCACTGCGATTCAGCGCCACGTCGGTCAGCCTGGCATCCTGCGTCAGCGGCTGGGAAACATTCTCCATCTAACAGTAGTCGATTACGTTCGGACATAAACTTTCCCCTTCAGAGAGTCAACACATGACCCGTGTGTACGTCACCTTCTCTCGCTCTACCACCCGGTGTGTACTTGGTCAGGGGAGAACCTGATCCTAGAACAGCCCTTACTCCGATGCTTAAAAGAAGAAAGAAAATGACACCTGGTCTGACGTCTGTGACCATTACAGTCGGTCAAATGTGAATTGGGGGGGGACACACAGTAAACAGAAGTGACCGTCTCTTTAAATTCCACACAGCCAGTTAGGAGCTAGAGAGGTGCTGACATCATCAGTCGTGACATCAGACTGGGGTTAGACCAATGGAAAGAGGAAACGAAGGGGCTTCATCTCAGATCATTGATGAGGTGTAACCATAGTTACCACAGTGTATGTAACTATACCTACTATGATAAGGGGGGCTTCATCTCAGATCATTGATGAGGTGTAACCATATTTACCACAGTGTAAAGTACCTATACCTACTATGATAAGGGGGGGGTTGGTGAATGAAACCGCTGAAAACAGAGTGAATGGATTAATTAAAATTCTCTTCAAACTTTTACCATGATATGTCCATAAAATAAATTACAGCATATTTAGTCAATTAATTTAAAGTAAATATTATCAGGCTTTTCAATAAAACCAAATCGTAGTGGCATTACATATAAAACAGTGTGTGTGTCTGCTGTGTTTTCTCTGAGCCAACTGGCCTATGACATCAGCGCAGGCATTTCACACACATATCACATTAACATTTAGCCCTCATTTAATCCTCAGCCTTTTTCCTCTTAACGTAAAATCAGGTTCCTTAAAACAGGTCTTCAAATCTGACTAAAACTGCAAAACAAGTTGATAGAATCCCAACGGAAACACTTCCTATAGCTGGCACGCCGACCGGAATTAAAAACTAAAGAAAACATGTTAATTAAAATGAAATGGTTTCCTCTGTAACCTCCGGCAGCTAGCAGGGGATAAAGGATAGCATTTACTCCAATCAGCATCTATAAGGAGACGTTTTAAACACGGACCGCGAACTGCAATCAATCTCTTTGGGACTGGGACGACTTCAAAGTCAAAGATTCTTTACCAGAGTACCAGAGTATTTGAGGTCAAATCGCTGAAACAACATTAAAATTCCCAAAACACTTTATTTGGTAATTCAAATAGCCTCCAGATTTAGGTCCACAAGACAACTTTAGGAGAAAAGTGACGGCGTTCCATCCTTAAAAGACATAAGAAAAGATTGGCTCAGGAAAATAGTATTTTAAATGGCAATATTTAATAACTGGGACTGAACCCTCAGACTATACGGGCCGGGGCCCTCAGACTATACGGGCCGGGGCCCTCAGACTATACGGGCCGGGGCCCTCAGACTATACGGGCCGGGACCCTCAGACTATACGGGCCGGGACCCTCAGACTATACGGGCCGGGACCCTCAGACTATACGGGCCGGGGCCCTCAGACTATAACGGGCCGGGACCCCTCAGACTATACGGGCCGGGGCCCTCAGACTATACGGGCCGGGGCCCCTCAGACTATACGGGCCGGGACCCCTCAGACTATACGGGCCGGGACCCTCAGACTATACGGGCCGGGACCCTCAGACTATACGGGCCGGGACCCTCAGACTATACGGGCCGGGACCCTCAGACTATACGGGCCGGGACCCTCAGACTACAACGGGCCGGACCCTCAGACTATACGGGCCGGGACCCTCAGACTATACGGGCCGGGACCCTCAGACTATACGGGCCGGGACCCTCAGACTATACGGGCCGGGACCCTCAGACTACCCCGGACCCTCAGACTACAGGGCCGGGACCTCAGACTAAGGGCTACGGACCGGGACCCCTCAGACTATATGGGTGGGACCCTCAGACTATACGGGCCGGGACCCTCAGACTATACGGGTTCTGGACCCTCAGACTACAACGGGCCGGACCCTCAGACTACAATCGGGCCGGGACCCTCAGACTATACGGGCCGGGACCCTCAGACTACAATGGGCCGGGACCCTCAGACTATACGGGCCGGGACCCTCAGACTATACGGGCCGGGACCCTCAGACTATACGGGCCGGGACCGGAACCCTCAGACTATACAGGGTGGGACCGGAACCCTCAGACTATACAGGCCAGGACTGCTCAGATAAGCTACAGACCGGTGTGTGTGTCTCCATGTGGGCTTCACTGTAGCTGTAGCCTTGTTCTTTATTGATGACAGATCCTCGTTCTGCTACTCCAGTCAAAACAACAAGCTCTGCGGAGCTCAGATCACATCATCTGAACATGGTTTAGATGGTTAGACCCAGTTTAGATGGTTCAGACTGATCCTCAGGACATGGTCTGCCTCCACAATGGCACCCTGAGCCAGGACATTCCTCGACCGATCAAAGCCAGGACCGATCCTCAGACCGAGCCGCAGAGCCAGGACTGATCCTCAGACCGAGCCAGGACCGATGCCAGGAGCCGCAGAGCCAGGACCGATCCTCAGACCCGAGCCGCAGAGCCAGGACCGATCCTCGGACCGAGCCGCAGAGCCAGGACCGATCCAGGACCGATGCCGCAGAGCCAGGACCGATCCCCTCAGCCGCAGAGCCAGGACCGATCCTCGGACCGAGCCGCAGGACCGCCAGGACCGAGAGCCAGGACCGATCCTCAGGACCGAGCCAGACCGAGCCCACTGCAGAGCCAGGACCGATCCTCAGACCGAGCCGCAGAGCCAGGACCGATCCTCAGACCGAGCCGCAGAGCCAGGACCGATCCTCAGACCGAGCCGCAGAGCCAGGACCGATCCTCAGACCGAGCCGCAGAGCCAGGACCGATCCTCAGACCGAGCCGCAGAGCCAGGACCGATCCTCAGACCGAGCCGCAGAGCCAGGACCGATCCTCAGACCGAGCCGCAGAGCCAGGACCGATCCTCAGACCGAGCCGCAGAGCCAGGACCGATCCTCAGACCGAGCCGCAGAGCCAGGACCGATCCTCAGACCGAGCCGCAGAGCCAGGACCGATCCTCAGACCGAGCCGCAGAGCCAGGACCGATCCTCAGACCGAGCCAGGACGGATCCTCAGACCGAGCCAGGACCACGAGCCGTGGTCCTTCTGTAGCTCAGTTGGTAGAGCATGGCGCTTGTAACGCCAGGGTAGTGGGTTCGATTCCCGGGACCACCCATACGTAGAATGTATGCACACATGACTGTAAGTCGCTTTGGATAAAAGCGTCTGCTAAATGGCATATATTATATTATTATTAGGACGGATCCTCAGACCGAGCCGCAGAGCCAGGACTGATCGTGATTTCCTCTTCAGGAGGAGAGTCAGTAATTCTGCACAAATGTTTAGTAGTGGAGAACTGAGCCTAAAGCGACAGGGAGCTTTAAATCACATCCATTCCCAGGTCAGTAGAAGCCCCCCCCAGACAGTTCCCAGGTCAGTAGAAGCCCCCCCAGACAGTTCCCAGGTCAGTAGAAACCCCCCCAGACCGTTCCCAGGTCAGTAGAAACCACCCCCCAGACCGTTCCCAGGTCAGTAGAAACCACCCCCCAGACAGTTCCCAGGTCAGTAGAAACCACCCCCCAGACAGTTCCCAGGTCAGTAGAAACCACCCCAGACCGTTCCCAGGTCAGTAGAAACCACCCCAGACCGTTCCCAGGTCAGTAGAAACCACCCCAGACCGTTCCCAGGTCAATAGAAACCACCCCCCAGACAGTTCCCAGGTCAGTAGAAACCACCCCCCAGACAGTTCCCAGGTCAGTAGAAACCACCCCCCAGACAGTTCCCAGGTCAGTAGAAACCACCCCAGACAGTTCAGAGGTCAGTAGAAACCCCCCCAGACAGTTCCCAGGTCAGTAGAAACCACCCCAGACAGTTCCCAGGTCAATAGAAACCCCCCAGACAATTCCCAGGTCAATAGAACCCCCCCCAGACAGTTCCCAGGTCAGTAGAAACCCCCCCCAGACAGTTCCCAGGTCAGTAGAAACCCCCCCAGACAGTTCCCAGGTCAGTAGAAACCACCCCAGACAGTTCCCAGGTCAATAGAAACCCCCCCAGACAATTCCCAGGTCAATAGAACCCCCCCCCAGACAGTTCCCAGGTCAGTAGAAACCCCCCCAGACAGTTCCCAGGTCAGTAGAAACCCCCCAGACAGTTCCCAGGTCAGTAGAAACCACCCCAGACAGTTCCCAGGTCAGTAGAAACTCCCCAGACAGTTCACAGGTCAGTAGAACCCCCAGGCCGTTCCCAGGTCAGTAGAAACCCCCAGGCCGTTCCCAGGTCAGTAGAAACCCCCCCAGACCATTCCCAGGTCAGTAGAAACCCCCCCCAGACAGTTCCCAGGTCAGTAGAAACCACCCCAGACAGTTCCCAGGTTAGTAGAAACCCCCCAGACAGTTCCCAGGTCAGTAGAACCCCCCAGACAGTTCCCAGGTCAGTAGAAACCCCCCCCAGACAGTTCCCAGGTCAGTAGAAGCCCACCCAGACAGTTCCCAGGTCAGTAGAAACCCCTCCAGACAGTTCCCAGGTTAGTAGAAAGCCCAGAACCCAGAATATTCCCAGTTCAGTAGAAACCCCCAGAACCCAGACAGTTCAACTGAAGGAGAACAACAGAACAGCTGGAAGGATGACATGTAGGAGAACTACATAAACATGAGGGTGATTGGACAATTAGACAGGAGGATAGGACTGGATGATAGGACAGGCGGCACTGGGACAGGACAGGAGGACAGGCGGCACTGGGACAGGACAGGAGGATAGGACAGGGGGCACTGGGACCTGACAGGGGTAAATAGGGGAGGGTATCTGATCTCACCTGTTTGGCTTTAGACTTGGTGATGGTATCTGACAGGGGTTTCTTCTTCTCCTTCACAGCAGTCTTGGAGAACAGCTCTACGAACTCCTCAAAGTTCACATCAGGCTCCTGTATCTTGTCCCAGACCAGCGACGTGCTCACCTCTCTAGGATGAGGGAAGAGTTAGTAAAGTTCCAACAGTCACAACCTCACTCAAAGATCCCAGAAATGTTCCAGATTATTTGTGGGTAGCTAGACCTACAAAGCTCTATTCTTCATGGCTATCTGGCTGGCTAACAGTAGTAGTTAGCCAGCTAGCCCCATCAACAGTAGCCAGCTAGCCCCATCAACGGTAGCCAGCTAGCCCCATCAACGGTAGCCAGCTAGCCCCATCAACGGTGCCAGCTAGCCCCATCAACGGTAGCAGCTAGCCCCATCAACGGTAGCAGCTAGCCCCATCAACGGTAGCAGCTAGCCCCATCAACGGTAGCCAGCTAGCCCCATCAACGGTAGCCAGCTAGCCCCATCAACGGTAGCAGCTAGCCCCATCAACGGTAGCAGCTAGCCCCATCAACGGTAGCAGCTAGCCCCATCAACGGTAGCAGCTAGCCCCATCAACGGTAGCAGCTAGCCCCATCAACGGTAGCAGCTAGCCCCATCAACGGTAGCAGCTAGCCCCATCAACGGTAGCAGCTAGCCCCATCAACGGTAGCAGCTAGCCCCATCAACGGTAGCAGCTAGCCCCATCAACGGTAGCAGCTAGCCCCATCAACGGTAAAGACTCTTTATGACCTGATCCTAGATCACCACTCCTACTGAGACTCTTTATGTCCTGATCCCAGATCACCACTCCCACTGAGACTCTTTATGACCTGATCCCAGATCACCACTCCTACTGAGACTCTTTATGACCTGATCCTAGATCACCACTCCTACTGAGACTCTTTATGACCTGATCCTAGATCACCACTCCTACTGAGACTCTTTATGACCTGATCCTAGATCACCACTCCTACTGAGACTCTTTATGACCTGATCCTAGATCACCACTCCTACTGAGACTCTTTATGACCTGATCCTAGATCACCACTCCTACTGAGACTATGACCTGATCCTAGATCACCACTCCTACTGAGACTATGTCCTGATCCTAGATCACCACTCCTACTGAGACTCTTCATGTCCTGATCCTAGATCACCACTCCTACTGAGACTCTTTGTGACCTGATCCTAGATCACCACTTCTACTGAGACCATGACCTGATCCTAGATCTCCACTCCTACTCTAAAGCCTTTGTCAATACAGGTCCAGATGTTTATGTAACTAGCATAACTGTCATCATATAATAACTTTTTAGCATAAAGCTTTAGAAACAACTGCTGAAATAAAACAAAATGTCTTGTTAACTACATTTAATTGATTGATTACTTTTTGTGTTGAGCTGAGTTGAGCTGTATCCTGGTCCAGTAGAGAGGTTTCATGGGTCTGGGGGGCTCCACCACTCCTTTCCGGGGAGGTTTCTCCTGGGCCATGCCTAGAGCATACAGTCCCATGGGCAACGGAGGGACCAGGGAGCCCAGGGCACATGGTGGAGGAGGGCCACAGCCAGGAGGAGGAGGAGGAGGAGGTCCTCCCATCCCAGGTAATGGTGGAGGGGGTGGGGGAGGGCCCATCCCTATCATCCCAGGTAAGGGAGGGGGTGGTGGGGGCATTGCACCCCCTGGTAGAGGAGGTGGAGGAGGTGGTGGGGGCATTGCACCCTGGTAGAGGAGGTGGAGGAGGTGGTGGGGGCATTGCACCCCCTGGTAGAGGAGGTGGAGGAGGTGGTTAGGGCATTGCACCCCCTGGTAGAGGAGGTGGAGGAGGTGGTGGGGGCATTGCACTCCCTGGTAGAGGAGGTGGAGGAGGTGGTGGGGGCATTGCACCCCCTGGTAGAGGAGGTGGAGGTTGGGTAGAGGAGGTGGAGGAGGTGGTGGAGGCATTGCCCCTGGTAGAGGAGGTGGAGGAGGTGGTGGTTGCACCCCTGGTAGAGGTGGAGGAGGTTATGGGGGCATTGCACCCCTGGTAGGAGGTGGTGGGGGCATTGCACCCCTGAGGTGGTGGTGGAGGGGATTGCCATGGTAGTGACCAGGTAAAGGAGGTGGAGGTGGGGGTGGGGGTTTAATGCCACTTTCGGCTGCTGTTGGCACGTACAGACAAATGCTGGTGCGACCTTAGGGGAGAAGGGTATGGGTAGAGACAGGGCCAGTTCTGGGGGGAGTTTCAGGGGACAGGAGGAAGACGAAGAGGACTCTCCTCCAGCCTCTTTCACAAACAAGGGTGGCATCTGGTCCGGTAAAGGCACTTTAAACTTATAGCTTTCCTCCATAGGTGACGTCTGGACAGACTTGGCCTCCAGACAACTCAGGAGACAGTCAGTCTGTTGGTCTACATGACAGACCTCCTTCACCATCCTCTCCTCAGTCTGTAGATCTACATGACAGACCTCCTTCACCATCCTCTCCTCAGTCTGTAGATCTACATGACAGACCTCCTTCACTATCCTCTCCTCAGTCTGTAGATCTACATGACAGACCTCCTTCACTATCCTCTCCTTCTCAGTCTGTAGGTCTACATGACAGACCTCCTTCACTATCCTCTCCTCAGTCTGTAGGTCTAGATCCCCCTCCCCCTCCACACCGGCCTCCGGCTCCTTAATGCTAATAATATCTCTGTCCAGCAGGGGGTGCTGTTCCTCCAGCTCAGCTATCTTAGTCCGCAGGTCTTCAATGGTCTGTTCTAACTGCTGGATCACATTGACGTGCTCCTCTTTCAGCTTCACTGTTTTCAGCACCGACTCCTCCTGGAGAGACAGAGAGGGGGGTTAGAGTGCGAGGGGGGCAGAGGCGAGAGAGGGGGGCCAGAGAGCGAGAGAGGGGGAGCCAGAGAGCGAGAGGGGGCCAGAGAGCGAGAGAGGGGGAGCCAGAGAGCGAGAGAGGGGGAGCCAGAGAGCGAGAGAGGGGCGCCAGAGAGCGAGAGGGGGGGCCAGAGAGCCCAGAGAGCGAGAGAGGAGGGGCCAGAGAGCGAGAGGGGGGCCAGAGAGCGAGAGAGGGGGCCAGAGAGCGAGAGAGGGGGGCCAGAGAGCAAGCAGGGGGGCAGAGAGCAAGCAGGGGGCCAGAGAGCAAGCAGGGGGCAGAGAGCAAGCAGGGAGGGGCAGAGAGCAAGCAGGGAGGGGCAGAGAGCAAGAGGGGGGGCAGAGAGCAAGCAGGGAGGGGCAGAGAGCAAGAGGGGGGCAGAGAGCAAGAGGGGGGGGCAGAGCAAGAGGGGGGGGCAGAGAGCAAGAGGGGGGCAGAGAGCAAGGGGAGCAAGAGGGGGGCCAGAGAGCAAGAGGGGGGGGCAGAGAGCAAGAGGGGGGGGGGCAGAGAGCAGAGAGCAGAGAGCAAGAGGGGGGCAGAGAGCAAGAGAGGGGGCAGAGAGCAAGAGGGGGCAGAGAGCAAGAGGGGGCAGCAAGAGGGGGGGCAGAGAGCAAGAGGGGGCAGAGAGCAAGAGGGGGCAGAGAGCAAGGGGGGGCAGAGAGCAAGAGGTGGGGGCAGAGAGCAAGAGGTGGGGGCAGAGAGCAAGAGGGGGGCAGAGAGCAAGAGGGGGGCAGAGAGCAAGAGGGGGGCAGAGAGCAAGAGGGGGCAGAGAGCAAGAGGGGGCAGAGAGCAAGAGGGGGGCAGAGAGCAAGAGGGGGGGCAGAGAGCAAGAGGAAAACAGTGTTCATTTAAACCTTTAAAGCAATATGTTAACTGTTTTATAACCAGAAGGAGAACAATGTTATATTCAACGTATTCTTGTTAGAGGCAGGGCTTCTTGTAGAGGAGCTAAATGACTTCATATGGGACAAGATGGCGGCTTTCAGAAGGACAATACTTCAACAACAAGGATCATCTCCAGGAGACACAGAGAAGAGATAAACATGGGAGAGGTCAGAGTCTGCCAGGTACTGGTCCACACACACCAAGACCCTCACTTACAACTGCTGTTAAGAGTAATTCCACTAAACTAGTACAACTTAGTGGATGCTGCCCCCTTGTGGTTAATCAGGTGACGGAGGCCAGGGCTATTCATGATGCTATTCTCTCCAAAGGGAAAGACTGTACAGTCCTATAGATAACCTCTCAGGTAGGGTTGGATGATTCCCTACTGATTTAGGAAATCTTACCGGGTACTTTGCAAATCTAGTCTGAGAATAGGGTGACTAGGGAGGATAGGGAGACTAGGTGGACTAGAATGACTGACCTGAAGTTGGCCGACTTCTTCCCTCTGATGTCTCTTCAGCCCCAAGATGGCTGCCTGGTGTTCTGTAGGAAGAGAGAGACAGGATACTTCTATATTATCACAACCAGAATACAACCACAACCATGCACGGTCAACTAGACCAGACCACTTTCTACTGGTATTAATCACTACCAGAATACAACCACAACCATGCACGGTCAACTAGACCAGACCACTTTCTACTGGTATTAATCACTACCAGAATATAACCACAACCATGCACGGTCAACTAGACCAGACCACTTTCTACTGGTATTAATCACTACCAGAATACAACCACAACCATGCACGGTCAACTAGACCAGACCACTTTCTACTGGTATTAATCACTACCAGAATACAACCATTTAGGTGTTAGAATCCGCAGCAAGGACAGACAGGATGTTTATCTGGGGGGCGACGGGATGTTTGTCTGGGGGCGACGGATGTTTGTCTGGGGGAGACGCCGGGATGTTTGTCGAGGGGAGACGACGGATGTTTGTCTGAGGGGGGGGGAAGACGAGATGTTTGTCGGAGGGGGGAAGACGAGATGTTTGTCGGAGGGGGGGAAGACGAGATGTTTGTCGGAGGGGGACGGGAAGACGAGATGTTTGTCGGAGGGGGACGGGATGTTTGTCGGAGGGGGGAGACGACAGGATGTTTGTCGGAGGGGGACGGGATGTTTGTCGGAGGGGACGGGATGTTTGTCGGAGGGGGGGGCGAGGATGTTTGTCGGAGGGGGGAGGGATGTTTGTCGGAGGGAAGACGAGGATGTTTGTCTGGGGGGAAGACGACGGGATGTTTGTCGGAGGGGGGAAGACTAGATGTTTGTCGGAGGGGGACGGGAAGACGACGGGATGTTTGTCGGGGGGGGAAGACGACAGGATGTTTGTCGGAGGGGGTTGACGAGATGTTTGTCGGAGGGGGAAGACGAGATGTTTGTCGGAGGGGGAGACGAATGTTTGTCGGAGGGGGGAGACGAGATGTTTGTCGGAGGGGGGAGACGAGATGTTTGTCGGAGGGGGACGGGAAGACGAGATGTTTGTCGGAGGGGGACGGGATGTTTGTCGGAGGGGGACAGATGTTTGTCGGAGGGGGCGGGATGTTTGTCGGAGGGGGGAAGACGACGGGATGTTTGTCGGAGGGGGCGACGGGATGTTTGTCGGAGGGGGGAGGGGGCGACGGGATGTTTGTCGGAGGGGGCGACGGGATGTTTGTCGGAGGAGGGGGGAAGACGACAGGATGTTTGTCGGAGGGGGAAGACGACGGGATGTTTGTCGGAGGGGGGAAAGACGACGGGATGTTTGTCTGGGGGGAGGGAAAGACGACGGGATCTATGTCGGGGGTCAGAGAGGGGAAAGCTGTGCTCAGAATATCAATCAATTTTTGCCTGCCTAAGCACTGACTCATTGTTGCTATGCAACCTTGGCCCTTTCAATAGCATGTGGGACTACAGACAGACAGCACATGACGAGCAAGGCCAAAAATAGTTAAATTACCATGCAGAAACACATTCACAATGTAACTTACCTTCATCTCCCTCTAAAGGAATCAGAGCAGGAAAGAAGAGATCCAGATTAGAATCAAGCCTTTCCATAAATCTACACGGTTGGGTTAAATTAACCTGTTAAGTCGACCCTCTACTTTTTCGAACATTCTGTTAAAAATCGCACAACATTTCAGCGCCCTGCTACTCAGGCCAGGAATATAGTATATGCATATGATTAGTATGTGTGGATAGAAAACACTCAGACGTTTATAAAACTGGTTAAATCATCGAAAAGTGCAGGAAAATCTGATCACTGAAAATGGAAATAAATAACCATCCGCGACTTCAAGAAATTGTTCAAAGTGAACCAAATTAAATGAGGCCGAGGTTGCAGTGCCTACAGCTTCCACACGTTGTCTAGAGTCTTGTCATTTGATTCGCAATTGATTCTTGGTCTAACCGAATCAAGGGAATCGATTCCCTCCGGTCTCCGACCGGATGTTTTGGTCTCCGACCGGATGTTTTGGTCGAGCTCTCTCCAAGACATTTTTTCGAGACAGACACCTATAGAATTGACATCGCCTCCTGATGAATTTTATCGCTTATTAACGTGTACTAATACCTAAAGTTGCATTACAAAAGTATTTCAAGTGTTTTGTGAAAGTTTATCGTCGACTTTTTGAATTTTAAAAAATGACGTTACGTTATGAAACGCTATTTTTTTCCGTTTATCACACAGTCTTCATAGATCGATATCCAGGCTATATATGGACCGATTTAATAAAAAAAAAGACCCAATAGTGATTATAGGACATCTAGGAGTGCCAACAAAGAAGATGGTCAAAGGTAATGAATGTTTTAGATTTTATTTGTGCGGTTTGTGTAGCGACGACTATGCTAATTATTTTGTTTACGTCCCCTGCGGGTCTTTTGGGGTGTTACATGCTATCAGATAATAGCTTCTCATGCTTTCGCCGAAAAGCATTTTAAAAATCTGACTTGTTGCCTGGATTCACAACGAGTGTAGCTTTAATTCAATACCCTGCATGTGTATTTTAATGAACGTCTGAGTTTTAACTAGTACTATTAGCATTTAGCGTAGCGCATGGCTAAGGGACGAGGCTACGAGCTCCCCGCCTGGCTAGGGACTCCTCCCCGCCCCTGGCTAAGGGACGAGGCTAGGCTCCCGCCCCTGGCTAAGGGACGAGCTCCCTCCCCGCCCTGGCTAAGGGACGAGGCTACGAGCTCCCCGCCCTGGCTAGGGACTCCCCGCCTGGCTAGGGGCTACGAGCTCCCCGCCCCTGGCTAAGGGACGAGGCTACGAGCTCCCCCGCCCCTGGCTAAGGGACGAGGCTACGAGCTCCCCGCCCCTGGCTAAGGCTACGGGCCTCTGGCCAACGAGGCTCCCCCGCCCCTGGCTAAGGGACGAGGCTACGAGCTCCCCGCCCTGGCTAAGGGACGAGGCTACGAGCTCCCCCGCCCTGGCTAACGAGCTCCCCGCCCTGGCCAGGGACTACGAGCTCCCGCCTGAAGGGACTACGAGCTCCCCGCCCTGGCTAAGGGACGAGGCTACGAGCTCCCGCCCTGGCTAAGGAAGTTAACGTTTCTAGACTCCATCTGCAAAAATCAGCGCTAGTGAGAGTTAAAGGAGAAAACAAGTACAACAGTCTGAAGTTCGTAACTGTTTTGATGAGGGCACCTTCCCACCTTGGTAGAACGTGTAACTATGTGTAATGAGACCTGGTCTGTTACAGTAGTTAGCTGTTTCAGATCTAGTCTCTACAGTATAATAGTATCTATATGGATGTGGTGAGGGCCCCTACCCTCCTCGGTGTAATGAGACCTGGTCTGTTACAGTAGTTAGCCGTTTCAGATCTAGTCTCTACAGTATAATAGTATCTATATGGATGTGGTGAGGGCCCCTACCCTCCTCGGTGTAATGAGACCTGGTCTGGTACAGTAGTTAGCCGTTTCTCCTCTACAGGTCTGGGTGGGGGCCCCCTACCCTCCTCGGTGTCTTCAGGTGCCCAGGGGTGCCCAGGGGGGGGCCGGCCCTCAAAGTGTTCCCTGGAGTGGGGGGCTGGCTGACCGCTGCCCACGTGTACAGCTGGTCTTGCTGGGGGAGAGAGGGAGATAATATGACATACATGAGAATAGCATAAGGGGACAACAGAGGACAAAAGAGGAGATATTATGCTGTTAGGGGACAATAGAACAGTGGTTTCTCCTTTAAAAAGTTGTGCGCTTACGCCGCGGGACTTATAGGTAATTTGTCGTTTAGTACGGTACCCTGCATCACCACGTCATTGCTCCAGAACACCACCAGGGGGAGTTAGACCACTGATTATGCTTTTGGGTCCTACTATGTCTCTAACTGATAATGAATGGGCGACATAAACCGAAATAGAAACTGATAATTGTGCACGACTTCAGTATTACTTACTAAAACTGTTGTTACACTAAGGTTTTTATTATTTCATTTGTTAGGATCATTTATCTTACTGTAGTAGTAGTAGTAGTAGTGTAGGCCACACCCGACCGGTCACGTTGTACAGCGCCTGAGTGACGCAACAGTCTAAGACTATGCATTTCTCCCTCTAAAAAATAATAAATAATTCTAAATATCAAACAGGCTTTTTTAATAAATTAGTAACAATGTCTCACCCCATGTTTAAGAATGGCCTTTTTCTTGCTGATTTGTAAACAATCTCCAAAATATTTAAGGGGCATTGCACTAATAAAAGGAAACATTCCCGTTCTTAGTGTCAGTCTGCGGGTTCAAACTAAAACAATGTAACTAATAATGGTTTATGCTTTAGGCTTTCATTAATACAAATAATAAAAACACTTTCAAAATGCTGATCTTTATTTAGTTATTGATCCATAATGAATTACTATGGGAATAAATATCACTGAATTACAGAACTATCCTCCAATCCTCTACATGTAATTATTCGCGGAGAGTCACGTCATATTTTTCGAAAAACTGTAGGAGATATGAGTCTCACTAGTGTTGAGTCATGTGCTGTTAAAAGTGGGATAGGTAATTTAAAGAGAATATTAAAGTTAGAAGCAAAAGCCTACAACTATTTTAGGCACCGTTTCACACTGCTCTGAGACAAGCATGAGGACTGGTCTTCATAAATGAATAAGATTGTTATTTGAACGTAATCTCGGTTTGGGTATTGGTTGGACTAGAATTAGAAAATTAGGGTGTATAAATGTTATGCTCTTAGCGTAACTTATTTTACTACGCAAGTCAACAAATTCTAATTTATAAGGACAGTCTACTCCTTCCTCCCTGTCGGGGACTTGAACCCCAGTCTCCCGCGTGCCCTGCCAGCACATTGGGATTCTTTAGCTAAATAGCCCAGTACTGTACTGCCGACCATCACGTTGTACAGCGGGAACCCAGAGGGTCATTCCAGGATTATTATTTTTTTTTTTTTTACAATTTTCTACATTGTAGAATAATAGTGAAGACATCAAAACTATGAAATAACACATGAAATCAGTTAACATTTACATTTAAGTCATTTAGCAGACGCTCTTATCCAGAGCGACTTACAAATTGGTGCATTCACCTTATGACATCCAGTGGAACAGCCACTTTACAATAGTGCATCTAAATATTTTAAGGGGGGTGAGAAGGATTACTTTATCCTATCCTAGGTATTCCTTAAAGAGGTGTTAAGAACACATTTATTTACAAGGACAGTCTACTCCTTTCTCCCTGTCGGGGAATTGAACCCCGGTCTCCCACCCACATGCCCGAATTCTCTAGTACAGCAATTATTGAAGGTACTTGAGGTCACTGAGAAAGTCTGGACATGACCTGCTCTCCCTTATGTAAGAAATTAGACACTTTCCCATGTTTACTACAGAATGTATTGTAGGCTACGTTTACTTGTCAGACTGCATAGTCACCTAATAAACAAATGCAGGTGGCTTTTCTTCAAAATGCTTTAATAAATGCTTTCTTACCCAAATGTGAAAGCATATACTGTATAGTACTGTTTTTCTTCATCAGCATCTTTATGCTTTTGTTAATAAAATGATTTAAAAAATCATCTTTCAAAATGCAGATGTTGATTTAGTCATGGATCCATAATGAATTACTATGGGAATAAATATGACTGAATTACAGAAATATTGGAACAAAGTTGTCTAATGAAGGCAAACAAATTGTTGCTTACTGGAAAATACTCCTTCAAACACACGGTCACGTTGTACAGCGTCATTATGGCTATTAGCAGGGCACGTTGTACAGCGTCATTATGGCTATTAGCAGGGCACGTTGTACAGCGTCATTATGGCTATTAGCAGGTCACGTTGTACAGCGTCATTATGGCTATTAGCAGGGCACGTTGTACAGCGTCATTATGGCTATTAGCAGGGCACGTTGTACAGCGTCATTATGGCTATTAGCAGGGCACGTTGTACAGCGTCATTATGGCTATTAGCAGGGCACGTTGTATCATTTTTAGCAGGGCACGTTATAAGCGTCATTATGGCTATTAGCAGGGCACGTTGTACAGCGTCATTATGGCTATTAGCAGGTCACGTTGTACAGCGTCATTATGGCTATTAGCAGGGCACGTTGTACAGCGTCATTATGGCTATTAGCAGGGCACGTTGTACAGCATCATTATGGCTATTAGCAGGTCACGTTGTTCATTATGGCTATTAGCAGGGCACGTTGTACAGCGTCATTATGGCTATTAGCAGGGCATATTGTACAGCGTCATTATTATAGGTCACGTTCAGCGTCATTATGGCTTAGCAGGTCATTGTACAGCGTCATTATTATATTAGCAGGGCTATATCTTATCAGATTACAATGCTTACCGTATATAAATAATTCAAATCCTTATAGCTATTCTTAAGATATGTTATATATAGCCTTCTATTCTTAAGATATATGTTATATATAGCCTTCTATTCTTAAGATATATGTTATATATAGCCTTCTATTCTTAAGAATAGAATAAAAAAAAAATATTGTTATATATTGTTATATATAGCCTTCTATTCTTAAGAAATGTGTTGACTGAATATAAGCAAGTGATGTCTCCTAAATAATCAAGTTAGGTGTCTCCAGAAATAAATAATTCTAAATAACAAACTGGCTTTATTTACAAATTAGTGAGAATGTCTCACCTCATGTTCAAGAACTGCATTTTTCCTCGCTCACTCGAGGTTAATTGAAAATGAAATCTCCAATATAGTTACTTTTTAAACAAAGTGATTCTTATTAATGAATTAATTTAGAATTATATACAAGTCCCTTAGATATTCTCACAGACCCTAACGGAAAATGCCCCTTAGATATTAATTTAGAGTCCTCCAATCATCTAAATGTAATTATTGGTGGAGAATCAAGTCATTTAAAAAATGTTTAGATATACTGTAGTCCTAGCATAGGCGAAATGAGTATTGGTTACACTACAATTAGGGTGTGGAAATGTTATGCCCCTTAGATATTAATGTAGAAACCTCCAATCCTTTTATACTGTAGCCTACTCCCGACCGTCACTTTGTACAGCGCAATATTTTCCATCTTAACGGAAACCCTGAAAAGTTTCAGTTTTTCTCGGAATGGAAAATATTATATTAATCACATTTCTTAAAATCAACCCCATGTACTACGTTATAACAGAAAATATATAACGGCATAAGGGGACAAAGGACATTCCCAATTTAGTGCACTATGGGCCCTATTCCCTATTTAGTGCACTATGGGCCCTATTCCCTATTTAGTGCACTATGGGTCCTGGTCTAAAATAGTGCACTATAAAGGGAATAGGGTGCCATTATTCATTCTACAATCATAAGTCAACCAATCACATGGACTAATCCCATTTCAGATGGAAAACTCTCGTCTTGGATGCTGAGTGCAACGGAAGGGACATCACATGCAGTGTGTACTCAACCATGTTAGATCGAAGAACAAAAGCACCCGTCCCAAATGTCCCCTGGTCAAAAGTCGTGCACTACATAGGGAATAGGGTGCTACCGTACTTTGGACAGAGACACAGCCTTGTGCATATTGCTCCCATGCTAACCTGCAGGTGCTCAAATAGGTTGCATTTCCTGCGGACGGTCTGTTTGAGTTTGAGCCATGCTAGGTCAGCCTCCTCTCCCTCTCCTCCCCTCTTCCCTGGCCATTGATGGTTAGTAGCTCTCGGACTAGCTCTGGAACCCGAGACAGCACCACACACTCAGAGGCCCCCACATCATCATTAGCTAGAGCCAGGGAGGAGGAGGAAGAGCCCCCATCGGTCTCTACGCCTGACTCTGACATATACGCCATGTCCTTGTCTGCTTTAATCTGTCAGTTCCTGGACAGAATATTGAATTTTATGGCGCATAGTCTCCGGACTCAGCTCTCTGCACTTCCTGTTTGGAACATGTAGCTATTCCGTCATCGCCAAGACCGCTGAGGGAAAAATGTGGAGTTGCATTTTAGAAAAATAAAATCAACAAATCCCCTCGAGGTGGTAAACGGTGGTGTTTTTTCCTCTGCTCTGCTGTTCTCTATTCCTCTTCTGACAACGCAGTGAGTTACTGCCAGTCTGACACTTCTTTCCTGTCACCGGTCTGCGATCCTGAAAACTCCCTAAGACACTGCATCCTCTGCGAAACTGCAGCAGTCCCCAGAAACATTGGGCGTCGCTGCCCTCCCTCCTGTTCTCATGGTAACTCTGACCAGTCCAGACTCAGAGAGCCTGATATAGTGGACTGGTCTCTTCTCCCTGCTGTCATTGTAGCTTCAGGCAAGTCACCGGGTTTTTGCACGGGCTGATGGGACGGCTTGCAGTCAGATCAGGTTGCTTTATGACTACGCTTTCTCCTTCTCTATATTGCTGCTCTGTGCTGCACAGGGAGGAGAGGGGAGAGAACGATCATATATTCACAGGTCAAAGCCTGAGAGCTGCCCTGTCCCATCCTTTCCTGTCTGTAATCAGCTACACTTTGCCTTAGTGTTCCCATGGCCATATTATAGCGTCAGGCTACAATCTGAAACCGGTCCCATCTGTATACCTCTGAGGAGAACATAAGTCAGGCAGGGAGGGAGCGCAAAGGGCTGTCGTTCTCTATTACTGCTACAACATGCAGCAGTACAGTGTTCACACAGCTAGCCAGGAGGCTGGTCCCCTCCAGAGAGACACACTGTACCAACAGCTAGCCAGGAGACTGGTCCCTCCAGAGACACACTGTACCAACAGCTAGCCAGAGAGGTCCCTCCAGAGAGACACACTGTACCAACAGCTAGCCAGGAGGCTGGTCCCTCAGAGAGACACTGTACCAAGCTAGCCAGGAGACTGGTCCCTCCAGCACACTGTACCAACAGCTAGCCAGGAGACTGGTCCCTCCAGAGAGACACTGGTAGCCAGGAGACTGGTCCCTCCAGAGAGACACAGCTGTGGTCCCTCCAGAGACCAACAGCTAGCCAGGAGACTGGTCCCTCCAGAGAGACACACTGTACCAACAGCTAGCCAGGAGACTGGTCCCTCCAGAGAGACACACTGTACCAACAGCTAGCCAGGAGACTGGTCCCTCCAGAGACACACTGTACCAACAGCTAGCCAGGAGACTGGTCCCCCCAGAGACACACTGTACCAACAGCTAGCCAGGAGACTGGTCCCTCCAGAGACACACTGTACCAACAGCTAGCCAGGAGACTGGTCCCTCCAGAGAGACACACTGTACCAACAGCTAGGCAGGAGACTGGTCCCTCCAGAGAGACACTGTACACACTGTGGTCCCTCCACCACCAACAGCTAGCCAGGAGACTGGTCCCTCCAGAGAGACACACTGTACCAACAGCTAGCCAGGAGACTGGTCCCTCCAGAGAGACACACTGTACCAACAGCTAGCCAGGAGACTGGTCCCTCCAGAGAGACACTGTACCAACAGCTAGCCAGGAGACTGGTCCCTCCAGAGAGACACACTGTACCAACAGCTCGCCAGGAGACTGGTCCCTCCAGAGAGACACTGTACCAACAGCTAGCCAGGAGACTGGTCCCTCCAGAGAGACACTGTACCAACAGCTAGCCAGGAGACTGGTCCCTCCAGAGAGACACTGTACCAACAGCTAGCCAGGAGACTGGTCCCTCCAGAGACACACTGTACCAACAGCTAGCCAGGAGACTGGTCCCTCCAGAGAGACACTGTACCAACAGCTAGCCAGGAGGCTGGTCCCTCCAGACAGACACTGTACCAACAGCTAGCCAGGAGACTGGTCCCTCCAGATAGCCACTAAGAACACTGACTCCAGCATCCTCAAGCATTTATGACTTTCACTGTGGCATTGTCACCATAACAACAAGGTGGCTCTTGTTACAGATAGCATCACAGCCATTAGCGTTGTGTGTTAGAGCTCAGAGCACTCGAACTCAGCAAAACCATACCTAAAGTGCATTGCGGCCGGCCGACACCCAGAGGGCATAGCGACTGACCGACACCCAGAGGGCATAGCGACTGACCGACACCCAGAGGGCATAGCGATCAATAAAAATGACATCTGATCGATATGAAAGGCCTATGAAAAGGAGAGACAAATACACTACAAACATCCCATCCAACCTGGAGGAGGAAGTTATTGTCCAAAAACAAACAAAAGTGTCACTGACCCAATGATGAAGACAGTGAATATGCACTATTTTCTTCACTGGTGCTAATAAGATATACTACAAAAAAAAATAAAAAATAAGATCAGCTACTCAATTAAGTTAAGAACTGTGATACCTAAAAGACAGATTGGAGTCGTTACAGCAATAGTAATTTGCTTTCCAAACAGTTTTCTGTGAATGTATTTTTAAAATATTGCGATACGTATGACTGGGTTGCAAAACAACAATGCATTGGGTATTTGCAGCGCTGCCCTTCTTACTCTGCTTAAAACAACAATATTTTGGGTATTTGCTGCTGCCTGCCCTTCTTACTCTAGGCTTAAAACAACAATACATTGGGTATTTGCAGCGCTGCTGCCCAAACTGCCCTTCTTACTCTAGGCTTAAAACAACAATACATTGGGTATTTGCAGCGCTGCTGCCCAAACTGCCCTTCTTACTCTAGGCTTAAAACAACAATACATTGGGTATTTTGCAGCGCTGCTGCCCAAACTGCCCTTCTTACTCTAGGCTTAAAACAACAATACATTGGGTATTTGCAGCGCTGCTGCCCAAACTGCCCTTCTTACTCTGGGCTTAAAACAACAATACATTGGGTATTTGCAGCGCTGCTGCCCAAACTGCCCTTCTTACTCTAGGCTTAAAACAACAATGCATTGGGCTTAAAACATTTGGGTATTTGCAGCGCTGCTGCCCAAACTGCCCTTCTTACTCTAGGCTTAAAACAACAATACATTGGGTATTTGCAGCTTGCTGCCCCAAACTGCCCTTCTTACTCTAGGCTTAAAACAACAATACATTGGGTATTTGCAGCGCTGCTGCCCAAACTGCCCTTCTTACTCTAGGCTTAAAACAACAATGCATTGGGTATTTGCAGCGCTGCTGCCCAAACTGCCCTTCTTACTCTAGGCTTAAAACAACAATACATTGGGTATTTGCAGCGCTGCTGCCCAAACTGCCCTTCTTACTCTAGGCTTAAAACAACAATACATTGGGTATTTGCAGGCGCTGCTGCCCAAACTGCCCTTCTTACTCTGCCCAAACTGGCTTAAAACAACAATACATTGGGTATTTGCAGCGCTGCTGCCCAAACTGCCCTTCTTACTCTAGGCTTAAAACAACAATACATTGGGTATTTGCAGCGCTGCTGCCCAAACTGCCCTTCTTACTCTAGGCTTAAAACAACAATACATTGGGTATTTGCAGCGCTGCTGCCCAAACTGCCCTTCTTACTCTAGGCTTAAAACAACAATACATTGGGTATTTGCAGCGCTGCTGCCCAAACTGCCCTTCTTACTCTAGGCTTAAAACAACAATACATTGGGTATTTGCAGCGCTGCTGCCCAAACTGCCCTTCTTACTCTAGGCTTAAAACAACAATACATTGGGTATTTGCAGCGCTGCTGCCCAAACTGCCCTTCTTACTCTAGACTTAAAACAACCAAACAGCTTAAACTGTAGCTTAAAATCCAATACTGTGGCCAAGTTGTGCTTAAAACAACAATACATTGGTGTAGTGCCAGCCTTCTTACTCTAGGCTTAAAACAATCAATACATTAACGTGTAATGATCCTCTGTGCCCTTCTTACTCTGGCTTAAAACCCATTTTACATTGTGTATTGCAGCTCTGCTGCCCATTTATTATTGTGTTTCTTACTCTAGGCTTAAAACAACAATAATTTGGCTGGGCCTTTAATTTTGGCGCTGCTTAAATCCCTTCTTCTTCTTAAAAGCTTTTCAATACATTAGGTATTTGCAGCTCTGCTGCCAAACTGCCAAACTAATCCTCTAAAAAAAATACATTGGGTGTTGCCTCTGCTACCTGCACCTTCTTATTCCTTCACTCAAAACAAAAATACATTGGGTGTTGCAGCTCTGCCATCATTCTTACAAAAACAGTGCACTGTGCTTACTCCTGAACCCCAGCGCTGCTGCCCAAACTGCCCTTCTTACTCTGGGCTTAAAACAATAAAGCTTAACGTACTGGAAAAGTATTTTATTTATATATATTTGACCACACAGAAACAACTAATTTGGCTGGGCCTTTAATTTTTTGGCGATTTAAATCCATTTTCTTCAAGGAAAGCTTTTCCTACCAGTCTACGTTTCATCCGTGTAACAAAAAAGCTCCCCCTGGCTACCTGCACACATTCCTTCACTCTGTGACAGTCAGACTGGAAAGGAACGTGGAAACATCTACTACGTGTAGACTACTGTACTTAGGCTGACACGTTTAGGCTAATTGATGCATCCACTGTTGTCCATGCGAGCCTCGGTCTCCACCACTCATCTCCGCCTTGACAATGTGTAAGTGTTCTCCTCAAACCACAACGCCATTTGGAGTAGCACCACCCGGTTCCCAGTTAATTCACTCATCTGTCCCGCGGCTGACATGCAGTAATGTTAACGGTGGCGCAGACGATAGTATTTTTTTACATGTTGTGTTAATTGTGACGGGCTCAAGTTTTACGGTTGCGGCGCCCCAACACTATTTATTTTACCTGCAAGACACAATGGGATATTTGCTGTCTAGCATACATATCAACACAATGGGATATTACTGTCTAGCATACTACATATCAACACAATGGGATATTTACTGTCTAACATACTGCATATCAACAGAATGGGACTGAACAGGGAATATTTACTGTCTAACATTCTGCATGTCAACACAATGGGACTGAACCAGGGGATATTTACTGTCTAACATACTGCATATCAACACAATGGGACTGAACCAGAATATTTACTGTCTAGCATACTGCATATCAACACAATGGGATATTTACTGTCTAGCATACTGCATATCAACACAATGGGATATTTACTGTCTAACATACTGCATATCAACACAATGGGATATTTGCTGTCTAACATACTGCATATCAGCACAATGGGATATTTACTGTCTAACATACTGCATATCAACACAATGGGATGTTACTGTCTAGCATACTGCATATCAACACAATGGGATGTTACTGTCTAGCATACTGCATATCAACACAATGGGATATTTACTGTCTAACTACTGCATATCAACACAATGGGATGTTTACTGTCTAGCATACTGCATATCAACACAATGGGACATTTACTGTCTAACATACTGCATATGAACACAATGGGACTGAACCAGGGGATATTTACTGTCTAACATACTGCATATGAACACAATGGGACTGAACCAGGGAATGTTACTGTGCATACTGCATATCCAACACAATGGGATATTTACTGTCTAGCATACTGCATATCAACACAATGGGATATTTACTGTCTAACATACTGCATATCAACACAATGGGATATTTACTGTCTAACATACTGCATGTCAACACAATGGATATTTACTGTCTAGCATACTGCATATCAACACAATGGGATATTTACTGTCTAACATACTGCATGTCAACACAATGGGATATTTACTGTCTAACATACTGCATATCAACACAATGGGATATTTACTGTCTAACATACTGCATATCAACACAATGGGATATTTACTGTCTAACATACTGCATATCAACACAATGGGATATTTACTGTCTAACATACCATATGAACACAATGGGACTGAACCAGGGGAATTTACTGTCTAACATATGCATATCAACACAATGGGATATTTACTGTCTAACATACTGCATATCAACACAATGGGATCATTTACTGTCTAACATACTACATATCAACACAATGGGATATTTACTGTCTAACATACTGCATATCAACACAATGGGATATTTACTGTCTAACATACTGCATATCAACACAATGGGATATTTACTGTCTAACATACTACATATCAACACAATGGGATATTTGCTGTCTAACATACTGCATATCAACACAATTGGATATTTACTGTCTAGCATACTGCATATCAACACAATGGGACATTTACTGTCTAACATACTGCATATGAACACAATGGGATATTTACTGTCTAGCATACTGCATATCAACACAATGGGACATTTACTGTCTAACATACTGCATATGAACACAATGGGACTGAACCAGGGGATATTTACTGTCTAACATACTGCATATCAACACAATGGGACTGAACCAGGGGAATTTACTGTCTAACATACTACATATCAACACAATGGGATATTTACTGTCTAGCATACTGCATATCAGCACAGTAATGGGATGTTACTGTCTAACATACTGCATATCAACACAATGGGGATATTTACTGTCTAGCATACTGCATATCAACACAATGGGATATTTACTGTCTAGCATACTGCATATCAACACAATGGGATATTTACTGTCTAACATACTGCATATCAACACAATGGGATATTTACTGTCTAACATACTGCATATCAACACAATGGGATATTTACTGTCTAACATACTGCATATCAACACAATGGGATATTTACTGTCTAACATACTGCATATCAACACAATGGGATATTTACTGTCTAACATACTGCATATCAACACAATGGGATATTTACTGTCTAACATACTGCATATCAACACAATGGGATATTTACTGTCTAGCATACTGCATATCAACACAATGGGATATTTACTGTCTAACATACTGCATATCAACACAATGGGACTGAACCAGGGATATTTACTGTCTAACATACTGCATATCAACACAATGGGATATTTACTGTCTAGCATACTGCATATCAACACAATGGGATATTTACTGTCTAACATACTGCATATCAACACAATGGGATATTTACTGTCTAACATACTGCATATCAACACAATGGGATATTTACTGTCTAACATACTGCATATCAACACAATGGGATATTTACTGTCTAACATACTGCATATCAACACAATGGGACTGAACCAGGGATATTTACTGTCTAACATACTGCATATCAACACAATGGGATATTTACTGTCTAACATACTGCATATCAACACAATGGGATATTTACTGTCTAACATACTGCATATCAACACAATGGGATATTTACTGTCTAACATACTGCATATCAACACAATGGGATATTTACTGTCTAACATACTGCATATCAACACAATGGGATATTTACTGTCTAACATACTGCATATCAACACAATGGGATATTTACTGTCTAACATACTGCATATCAACACAATGGGATATTTACTGTCTAACATACTGCATATCAACACAATGGGATATTTACTGTCTAACATACTGCATATCAACACAATGGGATAGTTTACTGTCTAACATACTGCATATCAACACAATGGGATATTTACTGTCTAGCATACTGCATATCAACACAATGGGATATTTACTGTCTAACATACTGCATATCAACACAATGGGATATTTACTGTCTAACATACTGCATATCAACACAATGGGACTGAACCAGGGAATATTTACTGTCTAACATACTGCATATCAACACAATGGGATATTTACTGTCTAACATACTGCATATCAACACAATGGGATATTTACTGTCTAGCATACTGCATATCAACACAATGGGATATTTACTGTCTAACATACTGCATATCAACACAATGGGATATTTACTGTCTAACATACTGCATATCAACACAATGGGATATTTACTGTCTAACATACTGCATATCAACACAATGGGATATTTACTGTCTAACATACTGCATATCAACACAATGGGATATTTACTGTCTAGCATACTGCATATCAACACAATGGGATATTTACTGTCTAACATACTGCATATCAACACAATGGGATATTTACTGTCTAGCATACTGCATATCAACACAATGGGATATTTACTGTCTAACATACTGCATATCAACACAATGGGATATTTACTGTCTAACATACTGCATATCAACACAATGGGACTGAACCAGGGGATATTTACTGTCTAACATACTGCATATCAACACAATGGGATATTTACTGTCTAGCATACTGCATATCAACACAATGGGATATTTACTGTCTAACATACTGCATATCAACACAATGGGATATTTACTGTCTAACATACTGCATATCAACACAATGGGATATTTACTGTCTAGCATACTGCATATCAACACAATGGGATATTTACTGTCTAACATACTGCATATGAACACAATGGGATATTTACTGTCTAACATACTGCATATCAACACAATGGGATATTTACTGTCTAACATACTGCATATCAACACAATGGGATATTTACTGTCTAACATACTGCATATCAACACAATGGGATATTTTACTGTCTAACATACTGCATATCAACACAATGGGATATTTACTGTCTAGCATACCGCATATCAACACAATGGGACTGAACCAGGGGAACATATTTAACACAATGTCTAGCATACTGCATATCAAACACAATGGGACTGAACTTTATTTATTTAACAAGGCAAGTCAGTGTTTACAATGACGGCCTGCCCGACAAACCATATATCCTATATATGACTCCGTGGAACAGGGTTGAGGGTCCTGGTGGGATATGACTCACGTGGGGTGGGATTGAGGGAGTCCTGGTGTAGGATATGACTCACGGGAACAGGATTGAGGGTCCTGGTATAGGATATGACACTCACGTGAAACTTGCATGGCGCAGCGAGTTGTGGGTTGGACCCTCCTATTGTGTCTCTGAAGCAGTCAGTGAAGGGTAGTAGCAGACCTGGTGTAGGATATGACTCCACGTGGAACTTGCATGGCGCAGCGAGTTGTGGGTTGGACCCTCCTATTGTGTCTCTGAAGCAGTCAGTGAAGGGTAGTAGCAGACCCATGGCCAGAATCCGAGAACACAGCTTCTCAGCTTCCTCTGGCTGGGCATCTTCCTGTTGTAGGAACAACTTCTCTAGGAGAGTACGACCTGGAGGTAGACAGAGAGAGACATCGATATTACTACAGTCTAACAACTTCTCTAGGAGAGTACGACCTGGAGGTAGAGACATCAACATTACTACAGTAGACCTAGAGTCAACCAGACATACGTGTGTGTATATATATACATTTTAAAAACACGTCCCTTTTTCAGGACCCTGTCTTTCAAAGATCATTCATAAAAATCCAAGTAACTTCACATATCTTCATTGTAGATGAGGGTTTAAACAGTTTCCCCATGCTTGTTCAATGAACCATAAACAATTAATGAACATGCACCTGTGGAACGGTCGTTAAGACACTAACAGCTTGGGATGGTAAGCAATTAAGGTCACATTATGAATATTTAGGAGATTAAAGAGGCCTTTTCTACTGACTTGGAAAAACACCAACAGAAAGATGCCGGTCCCTGCTCATCTGCGTGAACGTGCCCCTTAGGCAAGCTACAAGGAGGCATGAGGACTGCAGATGGCCAGGGCAATAAATTACAATGTCCGTACTGTGAGACTCGTAAGACAGGCGCTACAGGGAGTCAGGACGGACATCTGCCCCGTCATCGCAGTGGCAAACCCGTGTAACAACACCCTGCACAGGATCGGTGCAGCCTGCATCACGGGACAGGTCCAGGACCGGACTACCCAGCGAGGTTACCCCACCAGGAGCAGCTGTCCCTCCATCAGTGCTCAGACTGTCCGCAATGGGCTGAGAGAGGCTGGACTGAGGGGCTTGTAGGCCTGTTGTAAACGAGTCCTCACCAGACATAACCAGCAACGTAGCCTATGGGCACAAGCCCACCATCAGCTGGACCGAGACAGGACTGACAAAAGTGCTCTTCACTGGCGAGTCGCGGTTTGTCTCACCAGAGTGTGATGGTCGGATTTGCGTTCTACCGTCAAAGTCGATGTTACACCGGCCTGCTCTGGGCGTGATCGGTTAGAGGTGGAGGGTCAAATCACGGTCTGGGGCTGTGCATTGGGAAAGACATCCTCCTCCTCACTTGGTGCCTTCCTGCCCAGGCTCATCCTGACATGACCACTCCAGCATGGCGCAATGCACCCGCCATACTGCTCATCCTGACATGACCCTCCAGCATGACGATGCCACCCGCCATATTGCTCATCCTGACATGACCCTCCAGCATGACAACGCCTACCCGCCATACTGCTCATCCTGACATGACCCTCCAGCATGACAGCCAATTCGCCATGCTGCTCATCCTGACATGACCTCCAGCATGACGATGCCACCCGCCATACTGCTCATCCTGACATGACCCTCCAGCATGACAATGCCACCTGGCCATACTGCTCATCCCCTGACATGACCCTCCAGCATGACAATGCCACCCGCCATACTGCTCATCCTGACATGACCCTCCAGCATGACAATGCCACCAGCCATACTGCTCATCCTGACATGACCCTCCAGCATGACAAACCACCCCGCCATACTGCTCATCCTGACATGACCCTCCAGCATGACAATGCCACCCGCCATACTGCTCATCCTGACATGACCCTCCAGCATGACAATGCCACCCGCCATACTGCTCATCCTGACATGACCCTCCAGCATGACAATGCCACCACGCCATACTGCTCATCCTGACATGACCTCCAGCATGACGATGCCACCCGCCATACTGCTCATCCTGACATGACCCTCCAGCATGACAATGCCACCCGCCATACTGCTCATCCTGACATGACCCTCCAGCATGACAATGCCACCCGCCATACTGCTCATCCTGACATGACCCTCCAGCATGACAATGCCACCAGCCATCATCCTGACATGACCCTCCAGCATGACCCACCCGCCATACTGCTCAGTGACATGACCCTCCAGCATGACAAAGCCACCCGCCATACTGCTCATCCTGACATGACCCTCCAGCATGACAATGCCACCCGCCTCATACTGCTCATCCTGACATGACCCCTCCAGCATGTGAATGCCACCCTGCTCGTTCTGATTTCCTACCAGACAGGAATGTCAGTGTTCTGCCGGCGAAGAGCCCGGATATCCTCCATTGAAGACTTTTGGGACCTGTTGGATCGGAGGGTGAGGGCTAGGGCCTGTCAGCGTAGCCTAGTCACTGGTAACGGAAGGTTAACCCGAGCTGACAAGGTACAAATCTGTCGCTGTCAGGCTAGGGCCTGTCATGACGTTAAACCTGGGGGTAGGTTTATGACAGTCATAAATACCTCTCCCCCCCTTTATCCTCGCTCTACCCTACTGATGTGACATTTAAGAAAACCTTGGTTAACAGAGATTCTGGGAACATCAGAAGGTGGGGGGAAATGAACTATAGTCTGGTAATCTGACCAGTTGAACATATGCGTTGGTACTTAATGAATATGATGTCAGTTCGGTTGTCATGAGACATTCTCAATGACAGGACGACAAACTCTACAGTGGAAAGTCTGCACATTGTAGTTATCGGATTCACATAGAATTGTTGTTCAATTTAAATGTTTGAATATAAAATTATTGGTGAAAAGATTACATGTAATTTTTGCTTGTAAATGAGAGATTTGGGTTTTCATAAGGTTAGGGCTCTGCTCAATCAGTGGTCCGCCCCTGTGAAGAGACATGGGCTGTAAACTATGAAAACACACCCTTCTCCCTCCACTATATAAAGCCTTGAGGAAAATGTAACCTCCTGTTCCGAGGATGTGAGGACGACAGTCCATACGTTAAAAGGACTAACATGTCAGCTGTTCTGGGGAACATTAGGATGACGATCCGATGTAAGAATGGTTCAGATAATAACTTCAGAACGAAGCCAACCTCAGCGTGAGCTTTGGTTGCGAATGGTATGAACTTTGAACTTTTTTTCACCACAGAAGTGATACCTCCTAGCCGTTGAGTTAGCAACAGCAGCTGAAAATGTGGGCTAGGAAAGAACAGACAGAGTATCCCGTCTACCACACAATGACGTTACTACAAAGTTTCCCGTTCACCACCAGAGACATTCTTCAAAGGACAAAGAACTCGGTTTGGCAACACGGCCTTCAATCTACCACCAACCTAACGAAGCGCAGCTCAGGCGAAATATTTATTGCATTTTCCTTTTCCAAATGGGTGGTAATTTAGAATGCATAAGATACTGTATAGCACAGCTTCGCCCTTTGTCCCTCAGTCTTCCCGCTCTTTCACTCAAACCCAGCCCCTTTTATTTGTGTAACCAGCTGTCATATCTGTTCCGTCCGCTAGAGACGTTTTTCCTTTATGACAATTTTGTAATCAAGGTATTTAGTAAATAAATAAATCATTAAACTTATGTTGTATTGCTGATTCAACTTGTTAGCCAGGAAGATAACCAGAATTTACAACTTTCAGATGAGACTGAATTAAGGTGACGATTAATATTGACGTAAAATATTACTAGGTCTTTAAGAGTTTATTTGGAAGATAACTGCTCTATAAATATTACTTTGTGGAGCCCCGACTTTCTAGTTAATTACATTTACATGATTAGCTCAATCAGGTAATATTAATTACAGAGAAAGGATTTTATAGACTGGCGTGTCATATCACTTAATCCGGGAAAAAGCAAAGACATGACAGGCCCCCCTCAGAAATGTCTGGGAACTTGCAGGTGCCTTGGTGAAAGAGTGGGGTAACATCTCACAACAAGAACTGGCAAATCTGGTGCAGTCCATGAGGAGGAGATGCACTGCAGTACTTAATGCAGCTGGTGAACCCCCCCCCCCCTTGTTCAGGGTCACATTTGTCCAGTTTGTCTCAGTTGTTGTATCTTATGTTCATACAAATATTTACACATGTTAAGTTTGCTAAAAATAAAGACAGTTGACAGTGAGAGGACATTTGTTTTTTGCTGAACATCTCTTTTCCTTCCTCCTCCCATGGCACTTCAACTTGACAGCGTGTTAAATGAATAAAGTCTGAAGGTGATACTTCTTTAGTGCTGATAACAAGCTCCGCCAGCCAGAACAGTCTGCCGCCATGGTGGCGACGTCAGAATAGTCTATATAGAAGCCTGTAAAAGACTAGCAGCAATCCTACATTCCAGAAGTAAGGAATAGAGAAGAAAATGTTTTACATATCCCGCCTAAAGGTTCTAGAGCCATCCCGCCTAAAGGTTCTAGAGCCATCCCGCCTAAAGGTTCTAGAGCCATCCCCAAAGGTTCTAGAGCCATCCCGCCTAAAGGTTCTAGAGCCATCCCGCCCTCAAAGGATTTTAGGATGGTGGGAGGAGACTGAATGAAGAACACACTGTATATAGAGAGGCACATTCCCCTGAAGGATAACACATCCATATACGAAACCCAAAAGCCAAAATGGCAACCAGCCACATGGTGATATGTTATGCATTTTAACACGAGCACAAACACACACAACAAAGTGAATGGATAAACGAGGCTCTAGTTATGTCCTCTCCTCTGTCACCAGTCTGTCTGTCTCCAGTAAACTGCTGAACCAACAGGGCTAATTATATTACAGCTGGCCCGTTAGTTAATATGGACAGAACTAATGGTGGCCTTAAAAAACGCCACCACTGGCTGTCATGACACCCAAACATATCTGAAATGGCACCCTGTTTCCTATGTAGTGCACTACATTTGACCAGGACTCATGGGGTTCCAGTCAACAGTAGTGCACTATGAAGGGCTCCAGTCAACAGTAGTGTTCTATATAGAGAATAGTCAACAGTAGTATTCTATATAGGGAATAGGGCTCTGGTCAACAGTAGTGTTCTATATAGGGAATAGGGCTCTGGTCAACAGTAGTGTACTATATAGGGAATAGGGCTCTGGTCAACAGTAGTGTTCTATATAGGGAATAGGGCTCTGGTCAACAGTAGTGTACTATATAGGGAATAGGGCTCTGGTCAACAGTAGTGTTCTATATAGGGAATAGGGCTCTGGTCAACAGTAGTGTACTATATAGGGAATAGGGCTCTGGTCAACAGTAGTGTACTATATAGGGAATAGCATGGCTGTATACAGGGAGCACCAGGTAATAACATGGCTATATACAGGAAGCACCAGGTAATAACATGGTTATATACAGGAAGCACCAGGTAATAACATGCCTATATACAGGAAGCACCAGGTAATAACATTTACATTTAAGTCATTTAGCAGACGCTCTTATCCAGAGCGACTTACAAATTGGTGCATTCACCTTATGACATCCAGTAGAACAGTCACTTTACAATAGTGCATCTAAATCTTAAAGGGGGGTGAGAAGGATTACTTATCCTATCCTAGGTATTAACATGCCTATATACAGGAAGCACCAGGTAATA
>NW_026286594.1:0-6446 GCF_023373465.1 Oncorhynchus keta | reverse complement strand
ATCCTGCGGATAGAGTGCATAACCCGCCAGCTGTATGTTATTATGTTGTTGTTCAGCCACAACTTGGACACGTGTCCAGCATGACTTCTGCCACCTTAAAACAACTGGAAACTTGGATCCGGGAAATCTCAGACTTCAGTTCAAGACAACTGGGAACGAGCTCCGACTGGGAAAATACATTTTGAACGGTCATCAAACTCGGAATTACAAACAGGGTACTCGGCCTCTTTCTAGAGCTCCGACCTGAAGACCACTGACGACCTTGTTTCTTTCGAGTTCCCAGATGTCTTGAAAGCACCTTTGGTGCCAAAATGTTCCCACAAGAAGGACCGCCGCATTGCCTTCCTGTTCAAGTGAGCACAGCACAACAACACTGAGTCCAAAAATGTATTGTTTGCTGCTGCATAAATGAGCTAATTTGCTTTTCTTGACCAGGAGAGGATACTATACTGTATAATGTGGTTGGGTCTGTAACTATGTTTGCCAGTGACAGTCTCTTCTCATTGACATATTCATTTTCAACAAAAGTTCAGTAATAGACCCATGTAATTCCAGTTGATATTGCGAGGGTTGTTTTTGTTTTGACGCCACCGTTATAGTGCAATTAATCTATTGTTTATTGTTGTGTTGTGTAGTGGCATTGCTGGCATGCATCTTTTAAAAAATAGTTTAGTTTGTCCTTCCAAGATTGACCAGTGGAGACACCTCAGAGGTGGAAAGGGGGAGTACCATCCTCCGTAGTGAATTTCATAAAAATGCATATTGTAAAACATTAAAAAGTTATTATTTTTAGATAAAACTATACTAAATATAATCACGTCACCAAATAACTGATTAGCATCAACAGCACTCTGTAGGGTAACACCATGGTATAGCCGGAGGACAGCTATCTTCCGTCCTCGTCTGGGTACATTGACATCAACACAAACCTAGGAGGCTCCATAGACTTACACAGTAATTAGGGTAGCGCACAATTGGCCCAGCGTCGTTAGGGTTTTGCCGGTGTAGGGCGTCATTGTAAATAATAATTAGTTCTTTACTGACTTGCCTCGTTAAATAAAGGTTAAATTAAAAATTAAAATAAACTTCCGGAGGATGTCCTCCAGCCTATCAAAGCTCTTGCAGCATGAGCTGACATGTAGTCCACCCAATCTAGGGATAAGAGAAATAATCTAGTACTGAAAGCACAAGCTACAGCTAGCTAGCACTACAGTGTATAAAATGTGATGAGTAGTTGACTCAAAGAGAAAGACAATATTTGAACAGTTTTGAACAAATTAATTTCTTCCAAAATGAAGAAGCAAGAAAGAAATAGAGCTAGAGAGTAATTGTTTTACAGTTTCACTTACTTAGCTAGCAAATACAGCTAGTAGCCTACTGAAACACCCTGCTCAAACAGAGGGATGCTATGTTATCTAGCTGGCTATGACTTGCCAACACAACTCTTCCAAGTCAAGGTAAGCTTTTAGTTGTACTACTTTATTGTCACCGGGGCCCACCGGTGTAACCACTTACTGAGTGTACACTACCTTTACTGCATGATTGTAGCAGTGACTTTTATTTAGCTAATATGGTGACAATGATGTAGGCTGTGTGTGGAAAGTTTTTTTTGCCTGTTCGCATGCATCTGATGTGTTGTGCATTGAAGTCCACAAACGAAGGGAACAGAAAGAATACAATGTGGCTGTTATGAGAGTGAACGGTATTTACTCAATCAGGGGTGTATTCATTCCACCTATTCTGTTAATACATTTCTTAAACGGAACAAAACAGGGATAAACAGACCTTTATGTGTCCAATAGAAACTCCTCGTTTTGCAACTGTTGGACTAATGATTACACCCTATATCAGCTAGATGCAGGCAAGAGTGTGCAAGGCGGTATTGAATATCACGGTCTGTCACCTCAAATGTGTCTCTCGACCTGTGTGTGCACCTAAGTTCATCAGGTAAGACCCAAGTACAGACTGTGAAGTAACAATGTTTATTGTAACATGGGCAGGCAAATGACAGGTCAAGGCAGGCAGGGTTCGATAATCCAGAAGAGAGGCCAAGGTACAGGACAGCAGGCAAGGTCAGGTAATGCAGAGGTGGAGCAAAGGTGCAGGCGGGTACAGGGTCAGGACAGGCACGGGTCAAAAACCAGGCGCCCGAGGAAAAACCACAACTGGGGGGGGGCACAGAAACAAACTTGAACTGGTACAGACAGACAGACAGAAAACACAGGTATAAATACCCAAAGGTTAAGTGGGGAAGATGGGCCACACCTGGAGGGGGTGGAGACAAGCACATGGACAGGTGAAACAGATCAGGGCGTGACAAAGTTGTAAACTTTCATAGGCTAGGTTGTAGCAACCTCATGATGGGTATTGGGAAAATTTGAGGATCATGTAGAGCCTAAACCTATCGCTGTTACATTGAACTGGGTAAATTGAATATGAATGAGAGTCCTCCAATATTCTGTAATAGAATTAAGGCCATGCTCAAAATCGTCCTCTCTCATCTTAAACGGCACTGACGGCCACTGAGATCGACATGCTAAAATCGCCACTGAGTTTGAGTATCCCGGATTTACGTTTACTATGTTATGTCTAGTCTATGAGAAGAGGCTGAATCTTCGTATTCTGATAGCAGAAGTTGCATGTAAGTGTCAGAATGTGGACAACCTGGTAGGCAGTAGTTATACAATGTAGCAGCTACCAGGTTTTGATCATTGTGTGTGTTGGTCCCTTTAAGTACTAACCAATACTGTAACATCCGTCTAGACAGTTCTTAGAAATAGAATCCCGGATTTCGTGAATAAGAAATGGGACGAGACGCGCCGTTAACGCTTAGGAAAGCGGTGTGAGAGGGGTGGCAGCTCACCGGAAATGGAATCCCTACAGAAAGCAAGAACAAGATGGTTGTCAGGAGAAGTGTTGTACTATCATAAGGAGACGTATACTTGGGAAATGGAGGAGGAATGGAAGGAAAAAGAGAGGGAGGGAGGGAAGAAGAGGGTGAACTTGAGTCAGATAAAAATTGTGGGAAAAAGTGAGATGGTTTGTTAAAGAAGAATGTTAGAAAGTGTAGGCAGAGTGAGCTGAAGACAGGAGAAAATGGACATGAATGAGGGTGAAATATCAGAGGTGGTAGGTGTGAAGTTATCAGAGACAGAGGTATGCACCAAGGGTCAGGAAAAGATGAGTCCATGGCAGTAGGGGTGAAGTTTATGGAAAAAGTGGATTCTTACCTTTTGGCTAATCCATTTGTGGTTTCACGGTGGGTGAAAAAAAAGAGTTTGGTAATGTGGAATCGGTGAGGTAACCAGAAGTGTTCTGGTGATATTATTTGTATTTCTGTTGGTCAGAGGGAGAAGGTGCTCAGTAAAACAAATGGGGGCAAAGAAAAGTGAATTGTTTCACTCACTCTCAAGGAAAAGGGCACCAATGAAAGGAGGGATAACTGGGTAGCAGTAAATATAAAAGTTGACCAGTTGAGGAAAATTCCAGCTGTATGTGATGCTCGTCGTTTGATACCGCATGAACCCAGGGGTGGGAGAGTGAAAAGCAAAAGTGTTGTTTGTTCTTTTGAGTTTGAAGTTGTCTTTGCCCGACAAGAGTGAAGTTAGGATATAAGTTAAACTGTATGAGTGTATGCGCCGGAGCCACATTACGATGTTACACGTGTCAAGCTTATGGGCATGTGGCAGCAGTGTGTAGGAGCTCCCTCCAAAAGGTATGAGAAGTGTGCAGAAGGGCATGAGACAAAGGGAATGTGTAGTATTGGGGAAGAAGTAGCGGAATGTGTGTTAATTGTAGGGGTGCCCATGGGGCTGGGGATCAGAAATGTCCTGTGCGAAAGAGGCAGATTGAGGTTTCCGAGGTTAGAGTAGTGCAGCAGTTGTCTCAGGGTATTGAAGAAAAGTAGAGGAAGATGGGTTAGGGGAGTGGTAGAGATATACCAGTACAGGGGATAGGCCAAAAAGTTATACGTTTCAGTAAGATTGGATTTTTGGCATTTATAGCAAAGGTTATCAACTGTACTGCAGGGATGGAACGGAAGTCGCAGAAAATGTAGGTTGTGGTGGCAGCAGAGAGGTATTTTGGTGTGCGAGACTTGACATTAGAAGAGTTACAGGGTGTGTTAAGTGGTGATGTCCCATCCTTTCAGGATGATGGCATGATGTAGGAATAAATACATTTAATTAGTGGAGTAGGGTGGTATTCATTTAATTTTTATATAATTTTGAAATTGTTAAATGGTAGGGTTATTTATTGAGTTGCATTTTTTATTTTCAATCAAAGAATAAGGGAGTTGTACTCCAGTCTAGTAGGTGGCGGTAATGCAGCATATGGGATGCCAACCGACGTTAAACGTCATAGAAGAAGAAGAACATCCGTCTCAGAATCGTCACGAATAGTTTAGGCGCTAAACTGGACAGTGCATATGGACTTCTCTTATTGTGAAAATGGCATTTTCATTACTTAGCTAATATCTATAGAAACATATTTATAACTGTAGTCAGAACACAAAGGTCCATTTTACCATCACCGCGGTCTGGTATGTATAGTTGCCAACTTTGTGTGATTGAATGATTGTGTAAACGAATATTAGTATTTTTTGCTAAGCTTAGCTAACTGAGCAAACACCGCATCGGCAAACGATGGAATTGCTTGTTTAAACAAAATCACTTATATATCATGTTATAATGTGTGCGTGTCATACCTGTTTAATCTTCCATAACAGTGGAGTGAAATGCGTTGATAACGTTTGCTTCATTTAGCTAATGTTCCCTGGCCAACCACGCTGGTCAAGTCATACCTGTCCAGCTTATACAAACGTGTGTGCTTGTATCTTCCCCGCCAGGAGTCGTTTACTAAGCACTGAATGTGTGTTGCATCCAGTTACAAGTACAACTGCTATTCTGTGATCATCCTACATTCAGAAGCGAAATCACCCCATATAGAACTAATCAGTCGATATAATCGACGCGTAATGAATCAGACAGTGGGGCGCTGCCTGACCCACTAGTTCAGAAGGTTCACATCAACGTTTCATATCGTAATTTCCGAGTAGTCTGTAATTACGTTTTTAAATTGATTGTGCTGTAACTAAACTATCTTCTGATGTCCTTTCCCTTCGTCAAAAGGTACGTAATGGAATTTTAAGTGTTTTTACCCCGGGATAGCCCGCTAAAATGACCCATAGTAGGGAATAACAGTAAAATTTTGAGTGCAATTCGATCTACATCTCGATATGAAACGTTGATTTGAACCTTCTGACCAACTAGTGGAGCCAGGCGGCGCCCCACTGTCTGATTCATATCGCTTGATTTCTGATGACAGTTGTCGATTATATTGACTGATTGGAATTGTATCAGGTGACTAAATGCTGTCCCTGTTTTTGCAGTTTTTTTACTAATACATTTTTTGACAGCATTGCATGCTGACTTGTAGTCTGATTAATACACAATTAGTTGATTTAATATGACTAGCTGAGTTGTATAAATGTCCAGGTGAGAAGTGTGGTTAAGGTTTAAAATCAGATGCAAAATAAGTAGGTGGGGTTTATCATAAATAAAGGTGAAATAAAAAAATCACTTTGTGGCTGTCTTAACTAGCTCAGTGACGACACTGGTGTCAGCAGAAATATTACTTCAATACATTGCAGCGTTATTATAATATTATTAAGTGTCTGAGATGATAATCATTAAGTCCCAAAAGTAAATATGTTGTTTGGAAAACAGACTGACACATTGTCAGCTGGTTGGCAAAATATATGCATTTGCGTTGGAGCCCTTATATCTTGACTGAATAATGCTATCAAAAGGATAACATCAAATCAACATAATTTAGGCTGCCCTAGTCATTTGCCTCAAGTGTTAGGTCCCATCATGGTGTGTACATCAAAGCCTTGTCGTAAATACTTAGGCTGTTACATAGCCAGTCACCTCCATTTTAAAGTTAATGACTTAATTTGATTGCAGTGCAGAATAGTCTTGGGCCAGAATATAAGCAACTCTTTTTGTCACTGTGTTTTCAAACCGTTAATGCACCAATAAATTGCCTTTTGTGCCCAAGTTGAGTGGTCTGTTACGCCCTTGCTCAGTCCAAGTCAAGTCTCCCTTGTGTAACTTCTCACAGCTTGGTTCTGTTTCATATTTGCCTGTCGCACAGCACTTGTTTCTGGCCAGCCATAGTTATATGACCAGGGTCTCGTTTTCTACGGCTGTTCATGCTTTCCACCTGGCTACCCCTACTCCGCACCCCCTACAGCAATTTGCCCAAGCCTCCCCATTTCTCCTTCACCCAAATCCAGATAGCTGATGTTCTGAAAGAGCTGCAAAACTTGGACCCCTACAAATCAGCTGGGCTAGACAATCTGGACCCTCTCTTTCTAAAATTATCCGCCGCAATTGTTGCAACCCCTATTACTAGCCTGTTCAACCTCTTTCGTATCGTTTCGT
>NW_026286593.1:0-20220 GCF_023373465.1 Oncorhynchus keta | reverse complement strand
CAAGTCAAATCCTGTCAATCTTTATTGTCCCAAGGGGAAACGCAGCCCCTGCCCATTATCTGTAGAGCAGTGGTTCCAAAATGGTGGCTATGGAACAAAGATGGCTGGTATAGATATACATAATACTCACTACCTACCAGTCAAACATTTGGACACACCTACTCACTCAAGTGTTTTTCTTTATTTGTACTATTTTCTACATTGTAGAATAATAGTGAAGACATCAAAACTATAAAATAACACATATGGAATCATTTAGTAACCAAAAAAGTGTTTAACAAATCAAAATATATTTAATATTTGAGATCCTTTTGCTTTGATGACAGCTTTGCACATACATTACATGTTGTCTTTTATATTTGGGTTCAGTATATTACTCTTTTCTACTCTCTCTCTTTCTCTGTCACACTCTGTCTTGTCTGTCCCCCCTCTTTCTGTTCAGGTGTCTCCTGTAACGTTGACCAATTCTGTTGGCACGTCAGGCGTGATGCGTGTGATGGGTGTGGCCTTCCCAGGAGAGAGGGAGAGGGAGGAGTGGGAGAGGGAACAGGAGGAGACACGGAAGAGAGACCACAGACGCATCGGCAAGGTGAGGTGGACGGGGAGCGGGAAGAAAAAAGATCTAGGCCCAATAAGCATAGATATATAAATAACTGGAGACAGGTTGTCATTGGTACCACAGCGCTACTGTAGCTAGCGGAGTAGTGTAGAAACTATTGCTAACAAACTAACCTATTTTAGCAGGCTAGCTTAGCATCTTGGCTAACTGAGAGGCAAGTGCGACGGTGTCTCAAATGGAGCGTATACTGATATGGGGGAGGTGTGTTTTGCCTCCAGGACCAGGAGCTGTTCTTCTTTAATGACGTCAGTCCTGGAAGCTGCTTCTTCCTGCCTAAAGGAGCTCACATCTACAACACACTCGCTGACTTTATCAAGGTAACACACGCGCACACACAGACGCATCACAATTTTTATGCTTGAAATGTTTATTTTTATTGATATAAAATAGACTAACTTACACACAAATGTACTATACGTACTATACTTACCAATCCTATTTTACTAGCTACTGCTTCTACAAAATAGATCAGATATTCACAGGAAGCCTATCTCTGCAGCCAACTACAACACCCCCGGAATGGCTTGTAGTTTCTCCATCAGAAAAATGCCACTGGTCTCCTGGTCCCAGTTTTTCACAAGTTGTCTATCTGTATTTCGTCTATGGGATAGTGTTAAATGCATAGAAATATAATGGTCAAACCATTAACTTGAATTAGGAGTCCAGTTCTATTCATTCTATTTCTATGCATTTAACACTATCTGACAGATAAACATTGTCAAATAAACTTAATTTAATTGTTGCAAGCAGCACAGTTAGTCACCTAACACATCTGGATAACATGCAGACAGCCTAACCAGCTCTGCTAGGGTGAGTAAAATGGTCAGAGTGAGGTGTTCTCTCATTTGTGTCTGGAAGTAGCTAGCAAGTTAGCCAACTTTAGCCAGTTAGCTTAGGTGATTAACTGCCGTTGTGAGGTCAGAACGCTCGATCAACCCTACTCCTCGGTCAGGGCGTCCAGTGTGTGCTCTGAAAGCTCCTAGAGCGGAGCGCTCTGAATTTACGAATGGAGAATCTGACAACACTCTGAATTGACGAACGCCCAGAGCACTCTCTGAGCACACTATGGTACTCCGGAGGGAATTTATTAACACCCCCTTAGTATTTTATATGATTTTTGAATAGAATGGCCACAACAATCAGCAAAGTACCCTTCCGTGTACACACACAGCCACTAATTCAAACATCTTTACCATGACGGTGACCTCAGGACACTCCAATTACTACACTGTGACTGTCAGTTTTCCAAATAACCCTGGATGACACACGCACAGAGAAGAAATGTGTCTGTAATAATTAAGTTGTTACATCTCTGTTCCTCCCTTTCTCTCCACCCCCTCCCCCCCTTCTCGTCATCCCCCCCAGACTGAGTACAGGAGGCGTGGCTTCCATGAGGTTGTGACCCCTACTCTATACAGCACTGCACTGTGGGAGCGTTCGGGTCACTGGGAACACTACAGTGAAAACATGTTTACTGTGACCGGTGACACACACACCTATGCACTCAAACCCATGAACTGTCCTGCACACTGGTGAGAACACACACACCCCTACATTCTGTCATACTCTGCCCCACACACTGTTCAGGACCTCTCAATAACAGCTCTCTCTGTTCCAGTCTGATGTTTGAGCAGCGTGTAAGGTCATGGAGGGAGCTCCCGTTGCGTTGGGCCGATTTCGGGGCACTGCATCGGAACGAGCTGTCCGGCGCTCTGGGTGGTCTCACCCGGGTCCGCAGGTTCTGCCAGGATGACGCACACATCTTCTGCACTCCTGAGCAGGTACACACACACACACAATTCCTGTCATTTGAACCTTTTTGGATATTTGTCTCACATTTTCCACCCTGGAATTCCTAGGACAGCAGACAGTGGGAGAAAGTGTGATTGTATCCCTGACTCCCCCAATGATTCCCTTATCCCATTAAACCACACACACACTTGCACTTATACACACACTGATTCACATGATATTGTGAGGTTTGTTTTCCACTTTGGCTAATCCAATCACTGGAACAGTCAATAAATCAACTGTTCCTCCTCACTCATCTCTAAGTTAACCCTTAACCCCGAAAGCCCTGGGCTCTCCAGTTTCACATCTGTTTATTTATACTGTCTTTTACAATGTTGCATTTACATTCTTTATTCTGTCTCCCATCACTCTGTCCTCCTTTTCTGGCTGTACTCCTGCCCCCCAATCCCTTCCTGTACCCCCACCCCCCCACACACTCTCTCTCTGTCAGTTGGAGGAGGAGATCATAGCGTGTTTGGACTTTGTGAGGAGTGTGTATCGAGTTTTTGGATTCTCCTTCCACTGTCTCCTCTCCACCCGACCTACACCCTGCCTGGGGGAGCCTGCACTGTGGGACCACGCTGAGCAGGTACACACACCACACACACACACAACATACAGACAGATGTACACGCACAGAGCCAGCTGTGTAAATGTGTTTACTGTCCCACAAGTGCTGTCTATAAATCCCAGCACATAGCCTCTATTTTAATCATAATTACATCACGTAATGAGGGACACTTATCCAATCAGTTTTGATATATGGCCATGTGGATGTGACAAACTCAAAGCCCTGTCTGTTCTGTGGCTGCTGTTTATGCTCCCTGCCTCTTCCTCTGTGGAGTAAAGCTCAGGAAATTAACACAGAGGAGAAGCTCAATGGAGAAATGAGATCCTTTCTTTCCATTTTTCTTTTTCCCACTTTCTTTCCCTCTTTCACTCCCCTCCCTCTTGTCCCCCTCACTCTCCTCTCTCTCTACCTCTCTCTGTCTCTTTCTCTCTGAGCAGCAGTTGGAGAGAAGTCTGCAGCAGTTTGGAGAGCGCTGGCAGTTCAACCCAGGAGATGGAGCGTTCTACGGGCCAAAGGTCAGTTACACAAGACCCTTCTGTCTGAACGTTGTGTAACGCTGCAACCCGCCCTGAACAGAGCCATGTTATTAACACTCACACACTCCCACATCTTCCTGTTGTCCTAGATTGACATCCAGATCAAGGACGCCATTGGTCGACAGCACCAGTGTGCCACCATCCAATTGGACTTCCAGCTACCAATCAGATTTGACCTGGAGTATGTGGGGTGAGTCACTCATTTCAATTCAACCTGTGTGTTCTGGGATGTTCCCTGATGCAGCTTCTGCTCTTATCTAACTGATGGTACATTTAATTGGGATGCACATGGCTGTCAACATTATTAGACTGAGGGAATTTAAAGCTAGAATCCTAAGTTGTTGCATCTGTTTTTGGACTTATAAATGAAAGCAAAAAAGAAACATCCCTTTTTCAGGACCCTGTCTTTCAAAGATAATTAGTAAAAATCAGAATAACTTCACAGATCTTCATTGTAAAGGGTTTAAACACTGTTTCCCATGCGTGTTCAATGAACCAAAAACAATTAATGAACATGCACCTGTGGAACGGTCATTAAGACACTAACGGCTTACAGGCGGTAGGCAATTAAGGTCACAGTTATGAAAACTTAGGACACTAAAGAGGCCCTTCTACTGACTCTGAAAAACACCAAAAGAAAGATGCTCAGGGTCCCTGCTCATCTGCGTGAACGTGCCTTAGGTATGCTTCAAGGAAGCATGAGGACTGCAGATGTGGCCAGGGCAATAAATTGCAATGTCCGTACTGTGAGACTCATAAGACAGCGCTACAGGGAGACAGGATGGACAGCTGATCGCCCTCGTAGTGGCAGACCACGTGTAACAACACCTGCACAGGATCGGTACATCCAAACATCACACCTCCCAGGACAGGTACAGGATGGCAACAACAACTGCCCGAGTTACACCAGGAACACTCAATCCCTCCATCAGTGCTCAGACTGTCTGCAATAGGCTGAGAGAGGTTGGACTGAGGGCTTGTAGGCCTGTTGTAAGGCAACAACGTCGCCTATGGTCACAAACCCACCGTCGCTGGACCAGGAAATAAGTGCTCTTCACTGACGAGTTGCGGTTTTGTCTCACCAGGGGTGATGGTCGGATTCGCGTCTAGGGCCATTCCCCCCAGAAATGTCCGGGAACTTGCAGGTGCCTTAGTGGGGTAACATCTCACAGCAAGAACTGGCAAATCTGGTGTAGTCCATGAGGAGGAGATGCACTGCAGTACTTAATGCAGCTGGTGGCCACACCAGATACTGACTGTTACTTTTGATTTTGACCCCCTCTTTGTTCAGGGACGCATTATTCAATTTCTGTTAGTCACATGTCTGTGGAACTTGTTCAGTTTATATCTCAGTTGTTGAATCATGTTATGTTCATACAAATATTTACACATGTTAAGTTTACTGGAAATAAACGCAGTTGACAGTGAGAGGATGTTTATTTTTTTGCTGAGTGTTTATACGTACATACATACAGTTGAAGTTGGAAGTTTACATACACTTAGGTTGGAGTCATTAAAACTTGTTTTTCAACCATTACACAAATTTCTTGTTAACAAACTATAGTTTTAGCTAGTCGGTTAGGACATCTACTTTGGGCATGACACAAGTAATTTTTCCAACAATTGTTTACAGACAGATTATTTCACTTAAAATTCACTGCATCAGAATTCCAGTGGGTCAGAAGTTTACATACACTAAGTTGACTGTACCTTTAAACAGCTTAGAAAATTCCAGAGAATTATGTCATGGCTTTAGAAGCTTCTAATTGAAATCATTTGAGTCAATTGGAGGTGCACCTGTGGATGTATTTCAAGGCCTACCTTCAAACTCAGTGCCTCTTTGCTTGACATCATGGGAAAATCAAATGAAATCAGCTAAGAACTCAGAACTTGTTTTTTTTGTTCACCTCCACAAGTTTGATTTATCTTTGGGAGCAATTTCCAAATGCCTGAAGGTACCACGTTCATCTGTACAAACAATAGTACGCAAGTATAAACACCATGGGACCACACAGCCGTCATACCGCTCAGGAAGGAGACGAGTTCTGTCTCCTAGAGATGAATGTACTTTGGTGCGAAAAGTGCAAATCAATCCCAGAACAACAGCAAAGATCCTTGTGAAGATGCTGGGGGAAACGGGTACAAAAGTGTCGGATTGTAGGATTTTTAATGAATTTATTTGCAAATTATGGTGGAAAATAAGTATTTGGTCAATAACAAAAGTTTATCTCAATACTTTGTTATATACCCTTTGTTGGCAATGACAGAGATCAAACATTCTCTGTAAGTCTTCACAAGGTTTTCACACACTGTTGCTGGTATTTTGGCCCATTCCTCCATGCAGATCTCCTCTAGAGGAGTGATGTTTTGGGGCTGTTGCTGGGCAACACGGACTTTCAACTCCCTCCAAAGATTTTCTATGGGGTTGAGATCTGGAGACTGGCTAGGCCACTCCAGGACCTTGAAATGCTTCTTACGAAGCCACTCCTTCGTTGCCCGGGCGGTGTGTTTGGGATCATTGTCATGCTAAAAGACCCAGCCACGTTTCATCTTCAATGGCCTTTCTGATGGAAGGAGGTTTTCACTCAATCTCACGATACATGGCCCCATTCATTCTTTCCTTTACACGGAACAGTCGTCCTAGTCCCTTTGCAGAAAAACAGCCCCAAAGCATGATGTTTCCACCCCATGCTTCACAGTAGGTATGGTGTTCTTTGGATGCAACTCAGCATTCTTTGTCCTCCAAACACGACGAGTTGAGTTTTTACCAAGAAGTTATAATTTGGTTTCATCTGACCATATGACATTCTACCGATCTTCTTCTGGATCATCCAAATGCTCTCTAGCAAACTTCAGACGGGCCTGGACATGTACTGGCTTAACATTTACATTACATTTAAGTCATTTAGCAGACGCTCTTATCCAGAGCGACTTACGCAGGGGGACACGTCTGGCACTGCAGGATTTGAGTCCCAAGCGGGGTAGTGTGTTACTGATGGTAGGCTTTGTTACTTTGGTCCCAGCTCTCTGCAGGTCATTCACTAGGTCCCCCCCGTGTGGTTCTGGGATTTTTGCTTGCCGTTCTTGTGATCATTTTGACCCCACGGGGTGAGATCTTGCGTGGAGCCACAGATCGAGGGTGATTATCAGTGGTCTTGTATGTCTTCCATTTCCTGATAATTGCTCCCACAGTTGATTTCTTCAAACCAAGCTGCTTACCTATTGCAGATTCTGTCTTCCCAGCCTGGTGCAGGTCTACAATTTTGTTTCTGGTGTCCTTTGACAGCTCTTTGGTCTTGGCCATAGTGGAGTTTGGAGTGTGACTGTTTGAGGTTGTGGACAGGTGTCTTTTATACTGATAACAACTTCAAACTGGTGCCATTAATACAGGTGGGGGACAGAGGAGCCTCTTAAAGAAGAAGTTACAGATCTGTGAGAGCCAGAAATCTTGCTTGTTTGTAGGTGACCAAATACTTACTTTCCACCCTAATTTGCAAATAAATAAATGTAAAATCCTACAATGTGATTTTCTGGATTTTCTTTCTCATTTTGTCTGTCATAGTTGAAGTGTACCTATGATGAAAATTACAGGCCTCATCTTTTTAAGTGGGAGAACTTGCACAATTGGTGGCTGACTAAATACTTTTTTGCCCCACTGCATATTGAAGCAACGTCTTAAGACATCAGTCAGGAAGTTAAAGCTTGGTCGCAAATGGGTCTTCCAAACGGACAATGACCCCAAGCATACTTCCAAAGTTGTGGCAAATGGCTTAAGGACAACAAAGTCAAGGTATTGGAGTGGCCATCACAAAGCCCTCACCTAAATTCTATAGAAAATTTGTGGGCAGAACTGAAAAAGCGTGTGTGAGCAAGGAGGCCTACAAACCTGACTCAGTTACACCAGCTCTGTCAGGAGGAATGGGACGAAATTCACCCAACTTATTGTGGGAAGCTTGTGGAAGGCTACGCAAAACGTTTGACCCAATTTAAACAAGTTAAAGGCAATGCTACCAAATACTAATTGAGTGTATGTGAACTTTTGACCCACTGGGAATGTGATGAAAGAACTAAAAGCTGAAATAAATCATTCTCTCCACTATTTTTCTGACATTTCACATTCTCTTAAAATAAAGTGGTGATCCTAAACGACCTAAGACAGGGAATTTTTACTAGGATTAAATGTCAGGAATTGTGAAAAAATAGTTTAAATGTATTTGGCTAAGGTGTATGTAAACTTCCAACTTCAACTGTGCATACATAATATATAATAATATATGCCATTTAGCTGACGCTTTTATCCAAAGCGACTTACAGTCATGTGTGCATACATTCTACGTATGGGTGGTCCCGGGAATCGAACCCACTACCCTGGCGTTACAAGCGCCATGCTCTACCAACTGAGCCACAGAAGGACCATATACATATACATACACACACTACCGTTCAAAGGTTTGGGGTCACTTAGAAATGTCCTTGTTTTTGGAAGAAAATAAAAACAATTGTCCATAAAATAACATCAAATTGATCAGAAATAGGGTGTAGAGATTGCTGATGTTGTAAATAACTATTGTAGCTGGAAACAGCTGATTAAAAAAAATAATGGAATGTCTACATAGGTGTACAGAGGCCAATCATCAGCAACCATCACTCCTGTGTTCCAATGGCATGTTGTGTTAGCTAAGTTTATCATTTGAAATGGATAATTGATCATTAGAAAACCCCTTTGCAAGTATGTTAGAACAGCTGAAAACTGTTGTGCTGATTTTAAAGAAGCAATAAAACTGGCCTTCTTTAGACTAGTTGAGTATCTGGAGCATCAGCATTTATGGGTTCGATTACAGCCTCAAAATTGCCAGAAACAAAGAGCTTACTTCTAAAACTCGCCAGTCTATTCTTGTTCTGAGAAATGAAGAGTATTCAATGTGAGAAATTGCCAAGAAACTGAAGATCTTGTATAATGATGTGTACTACTCCCTTCACAGAACAGCACAAACTGGCTATAACCAGAATAGAAAGAGTGGGAGGCCCCGGTGCACAACTGAGCAAAAGGACAAGTACATTACTGTCTAGTTTGAGAAACAGACACCTCACTAGTCTTCAACTGGCAGTTTCATTAAATAGTACCCGCAAAACACCAGTCTCAATGTCAGCAGTGAAGTGGAGACTCTGCCTAGAAAGCCAGCATCCCAGAGTTGCAAAGAAAAAGCCATATCTCAGACTGGACAAAAGAACAGACACTGGACAATGTTTGTAAACAACATAAATAAACACTGTATAGCCTCATAACAAGGTTAAACACATGTTGATATCATGGATGGTCAGTCCTTGCATCCATAGCTCTGAATTTCAGTGGTTACATTTCTCCAGGCTCATCCCTTCAGAGGTGGGGTGTCTGCTTTGTTATTGTAGCTTTAAGATTGAAGTGATCATCTCTACCCCTTTCTCCCAACATCTTTCTCTCTTCCCTCACCCGCTCTCTCCCTTGCTCTCTTTCACCCTTTCTCTCGCTCTCAGGGGGGATGGAGAGACCCACAGACCAGTGATGGTCCACAGAGCTGTTCTGGGATCACTGGAACGCATGATCGCTATATTGGCTGAGAATTTTGGGGGGAAATGGTGAGAAGTGTGTCTGTGATTTGATTAATCTAAAATGATACCGTTTTGGTTACCCACATTTCTCTTACTCACTCAGTTTCTCTTTCCTTTCCGTCTCTTTCAGGCCTCTGTGGTTGTCTCCAGCGCAGGTCATGATTATTCCTGTAGGGGGAGGTAGTGAGTCATATGCGCAACAGGTCAGGACTCATAATATCAGATCTGGGTCCATATGTATCAAGCGTCTTTGGAGATTTGGAGTGCTGATTTAGGGTCAGTTTTGCATTTTGGATCTCAATTCTTAAGATTAAATGAAAAGGAGGAACCTGGTCCTAGATAAGCACTCCTGCTCCGAGACACATTATACACTTGGCCCCCCCCAAGTGACCAAACACAACATGACTCAGCACACATCAAAAGCTGTACCCCTCAGTGACTCCAGAGGTCGAAGGCTAATCCAACACTGTACCCATACACGGTTCATGACTCTGAAAAGGACTTGATTTGAGGTTCATTTTGATCAGGTTTTCGTACATGCCACTACTCACATATCAATATATTCTACAAGTTCCATCTGCCACATGATTAATGAGCCAGCAGCAAGTAAGACCAGACACAGGAGATAACATGGAATATAGACATGTAATGTTTCTGAGGCCTTTATCAGGACACGGCTCCTGTTTCTGTCTTGACTTGTCTTGTAAAAAGCCTGCCAGTCACAACATTGCCAATACATCCTCCTGTATGTCATGCGCATGTAGCCCCAGGGGAGGAGAATCTATCAACACTGCTGATCTGGGGTCTGTCATGATGATACATAGCCAGGTAATACAGCCACCAGTGTCTCGGCCCTCAGGGTGGATTTTAAAAGGTGCCCTCCTATCTGTTATTCTACCGTAGCCTGGTTCCTGTCTCCTCTACCACCACTGTGAGTGATGTGTGTTTTGCTCTTGTTAAGGTGGTCCGACAGTTCCGCGAGGCTGGCTTCATGGCTGACGCGGATGATGACCAGGGTGCCACCTTAAATAAGAAGATCCGCTCTGCACAGCTGGCCCAGTACAACTACATATTTGGTAAGAGTGCGTGGGTGAACATGGATTAGATTACTGCCACAGCTTGTAAACATATTGATTCAATAATTGTTTATTTCTGTGTGTGTGTGTCCAGTGGTAGGTGAGAAGGAGTGTGTGGGTGGCACGGTGAGTGTAAGGACCAGAGGGGGGAAGCAGCTAGGGAGGAGACCGACAGAGAAGGTCCTGGCATCACTCACACACCTACGAGACACACGGAGCAACCAGGATGACTTCTAACACACACACCTGTTGTGGATTAAGAATTGCTCACTGTACTTTTGTAATAAAATATAATAACTTAAATTATAAAACTCTTCTGGATGTCTTTTGAACACTTTTTGTGTGTGTGTGTGTGTGTGTGTGTGTGTGTGTGTGTGTGTGTGTGTGTGTGTGTGTGTGTGTGTGTGTGTGTGTGTGTGTGTGTGTGTAACTGTCATTATGGACATGGTCATGTTAATGGGGCTGGTGTGTGTAAGTGTTTCATTGTGCAGCACTGGTTGGAGAGACATCCATTTTAGGAGTCTTATCAGAGGTTTCAGGCCACAGCTGTGATTGGTTGTTAATACTCAAATCAGCTCAGCCCTGTTACGTAAGACTGTCATCACTACCTTTTTAAAAGACTGGAATAGGAAAGGCAGGATACGCAGGGAGCGTGGGGGGATTTGACTAAAATAGGAGAGGGAGCCCTGTGTTTAGTGGAAACAGGAAAGGCAGAACGAAGGTCGGAAGGTTTGAAGTTTTTCCCTCTTTTTTTAATTGAGAGAGGGAGCGACGGAACGGAAAGGACATGAGTCACAACAGTGACAGAACAGCTAGGAGAGACGGGGGGGGTCACAGATCAAACACGGACTAGACTGGACAAAGAACCTCTTCAACAAAACGGCTATTGGCCAAAGGCGGCGGTTTTGTATGCTTAGTTCTACGCGAGCACTTCACTGCCGAGACAGAGAGGGAGGCCGAAAGGAGTTGAATTGGGTTCAGGCCAGGGGGCTTTTGGTGTGTATCTGTCCCTAGAGCCAGACACTTAGTGGGTGACCAGACTGAGCATTACCAGAGGAGGAGAGGTTGGACTTGGCCCCATGTTCCAATCACACAGATTAACGGTCAGGCGATTTAAAACAGACCAAAGAATGAGGCTTATATCCAATACGCAGGATAAATGCCTTATATTCCTTGTCCCCCTCTTGAATGACTTTGTTTCTCTGAAATGATTAAAGTCGGGGAGTTGGTGCTGTAAGTGTTCCACAGTAGTTCCAGAGTGGTGACATGGACCATTAGTATCAGTGAACATTCCCAAAACCATTAGTTACTGATAACTACAAGCTCATCAGTCGGTCACTCTACCCTCCTCACAGCATTCCTTCCCCCTATCTCTCTCTCTCTCTAATCTCTTTCTCCCTACTCTTTCTCTCACTGTACTCTCTAGTTGCTTTCCCTGAACACACAAAGCAATCCTTCATTTGACAGTTCGAGTCGCACAGTGTTCATTCTGAAATTATTTTTAGCCAGGGGGTTGAGAGGTGGGTTGTGGGGCAGAAAGAGAGGTGGACCTTTTGATGTTAAAGACAATAACAAAGGGAGGTATAGATCACCATCTCCAGTCCTATAGGCTATAGGAGGATGAAATGAAATAATTTGTTTAGGGGGTTGTTTATTTATATATATAGTAGGTAGCCTACAAGTTCAGGCAGGTACATAAATGACCTAGGATGCATTCCAAATGGCACTATATTCCCTTCTACCTGTCCCAAATGGCACCCTATTCCATTTGACATGTCCCAAATGGCACCCTATTCCATTGGACATGTCCCAAATGGCACCCTATTCCATTGGACATGTCCCAAATGGCACCCTATTCCATTGGACATGTCCCAAATGGCACCCTATTCCATTTGACATGTCCCAAATGGCACCCTATTCCCATTTTTACCTGTCCCAAATGGCACCCTATTCCCATTTTGACCTGTCCCAAATTGAACCATATTCCCTTCGACCTGTCCCAAATGGCACCCTATTCCCTTTGTTCAGTCCCAAATGGCACCCTATTCCCTTTGTTCAGTCCCAAATGGCACCCTATTCCCTATGTAGTTCACAGCCCTGTAGGTTCTGGTCTAAAGTAGTAAACTCATCCTTTCTGTGGGAAGGGGGCCGGGAGGCAGGGTGACCGTGACCAGAGGAAGTCAAACAGAACGGTGGTGTGACGTCCTCATGGTGGTACTGTTCTGTTCTGCTGGTATCACTGAGAACCTGTCAGACAATGATTGGTGGGACGTGGACCTGAAATAGACCCCTGTGCCTGGACTCCCTTTCCCCTGCACCTCCTGTAAAAATAACCTTCCTGTATGTGTGTGTATGTATGTTTAACTATCCTTGTGAGCACCAGAAGTCCTCGCAATGAGAGTCCAGCCACTGAAAACAATAACAGGAGGTCTGTTGGCCTTTGCAGCAAACAGTGACAACAACCTAGCAGTGTAGAGCCCTCGCTCTCTCCTCTCTCTCTCCTCTCTCTCTCTCCTCTCTCTCGCTGGGCGTGTGGGTTGGCTGGTAATGTTTGGATAGGGGCAAGCCAATTAGTGAAGGAAATATTATTATTTCTGACGGGGATGTGTGGTGGATGGAACACTTAGTTGGAGCGGTGTAGCTCACTGTTACACGCTCCAGTCGCCCAGCTTCAGTCCCTTGAAATTAATTCCTTATTGAGAAACAGACTGGGGGAATAAATCAGCTGTAAGGATTCTGCTGGATATACACCAAACTGTGGGCCCACCCGCACTGATCACTAGACACACACACATAGAAGCCCCCACTCCCCTCTACACCCCCATATTTCCCAACTTCTGTCCAGATCTGGTCGTTGAGGTTTTCTAAAGTCTTTATTAGATCCAGTCGTCTCTCCCAGTCAGGTGGCCGTCTCTCCCAGTCAGGTGGTCGTCTCTCCCAGTCAGGTGGTCGTCTCTCCCAGTCAGGTGGTCGTCTCTCCCAGTCAGGTGGCCGTCTCTCCCAGTCAGGTGGCCGTCGTCTCTCCCAGTCAGGTGGTCGTCTCTCCCAGTCAGGTGGCCGTCACTCCCAGTCAGGTGGCTGTCTCTCCCAGTCAGGTGGCCGTCTCTCCCAGTCAGGTGGCCGTCTCTCCAATGATCACATGATCTGTCACATGATCTCAGTATACATACACCTGTTCTGAAAGGCCCCAGAGTCTGCAACACCACTAAGCAAGGGGCACCACCAAGCAAGCGACACCATTAAGACCAATGAGCTCTCCAAACAGATCAGAGACAAAGTTGTGGAGAAGTACAGATCAGGGTTGGGTTATAAAAAACTATCAGAAACTTTGAACATCCCACGGAGCACCATTCAATCTATTGTTAAAAAATGGTAAGAACATGGCACCACAACAAACCTGCCAAGAGAGGGCAGCCCACCAAAACTCACAGATCAGGCAAGGAGGGCATTAATCAGAGAGGCAACAAAGAGACTAAAGATAACCCTGAAAGGAGCTGCAACGCTCCACAGCAGAGACTGGAGTAGCTGTCCATAGGACCACTTTAAGCTGTACGCTCCACAGAGCTGGGCTTTACGGAAGAGTGTCCAGAAAAAAGCCATTGCTTAAAGAAAATTAGAAGCAAACACGTTTGGTGTTCACCAAAAGGCAGGTGGGAGACTCTCCAAACATATGGAAGAAGGAATTCTGGCCAGATGAGACTAAAATTGAGCTTTTTGGCCATCAACGAAAATGATCAAACCCAACACCTCTCATCGCCCCGAGAACGCCATCCCCACAGTGAATCATGGTGGTGGCAGCATCATGCTGTGAGGATGTTTTTTCATCGGCAGGAACTGGGAAACTGGTCAGAATTGAAGGAATGATGGATGGCGCTAAATACAGGGAAGTTCTTGAGGGAAATCTGTTTCAATCTTCCAGAGATTTGAGACTGGGACGGAGGTTCGCCTTCCAGCAGGACAATGACCCTAAGCATACTGCTAAAGCAACACTCAAGTGGTTTAAGGGGAAACATTTAAATGTATTGGAATGGCCTAGTCAAAGCCCAGACCTCAATCCAATTGAGAATCTGTGGTATGACTTAAAGATTGAATAAAATAAAAATATTTTGCATCTTCAAAGTGGTAGGCATGTTGTTTAAATCAAATGATGCAAACCCCCCAAAAATGTGTTTTAATTACAGGTTGTAAGGCAATAAAATAGGAAAAATTCCAGGGGGTGTGAATACTTTCGCAAGCCACTGTAGCCAGTAATGGATGCACCCTCACACACTCTTACAAACACAAACACACATGATCTGTGAAGGTTTCATGCCCGTGGAGGCATATATACACACGCACACACACACACACACACACACACACACACACACACACACACACACACACACACACATATTTACGCTTGCACACACACAAACCCAATAATAGCCAGTAATGGATGCACCCTCACACACACCTCGGTACAGTAAGGTACAGTTCTAGCTCTGGCTTCACTTTGCTCTCAAATATGTCTGCTATGTTCAACAACACACAGCTGACCTGATTTCCTATCCTCTCAGCAGAGAGAGAGAGAGAGGAGGAGGAGAGATGGAAAGAAAGAATGATTTGACAGGAGCAAGGATCGAAGTTGAAAAGAGTGTGTGTGTGTCGGCCCGTCTGTCTCTTCTTTCCAACCACCCTGTGAGAGAGGCGTTTGGTTTATTTTCTCTCCCCAGCGTGGTGAGATGATGCCAAGAAGGAGAGCGAGTTCTCTTCTCAGTTCAGAGGAAGGTGAGGAGGTGAGGAGTCTTGGACTAGTTTCGGAGACGGCGAGAATAAACCTGCTTTCTTCCTCTTTATAAATATTTACTGTATGACTCCTCTCGAAGCAGCTAGCTGGAGGTAAATTCCGGCTTTATGAAAGAGACAGAAAGAGGCAAGTGGAGGGTTAAAGAGCAAGAGAGAATGAGAGAAAGAACTGGAGAATGAGAGAAAAGAGAGGCCATCGGTTTTGAATTCTGCTGTGTGACCTGGTGCCAACCTGTGTGGAAAGCCCACGTGTTCTGATATCCGATATTTCTCATGTCGCTATCCAAATCACTCGTGGCTGGAGACACTGGAGATTTATGTGGCGATTAGAGGGACAGAATAGTGAGAGAAGACAAAATAACACAGACCTGCACAAATAACACACTTACGCCTGCATATTTAACCTTTGACATAACATAACTACATTTGTTGGGGGTAAAAACAGGAGCAAGTTATCCGTGTGTGTACAAGTGCTTGTATGAATGCTACAGAATATATTAGATGGAAATGTGTGACATCACCCTAAAGGGGGGCATTTTTGAGAAGGGGAGGAAGGGGGACAGAGCAGAGAAAGAGAGAAAGTGGGGAACAGTTTTGGAGACCGATCTGACTGGTGGTCTGTCAACGCTTCACAGTGAACTTCCCACTATGTCCTTCGAGCCAACCAAACCACATCAGAATGTCCTAGCCCGACCAAACCACATCAGAATGTCCTAGCCCAACCAAACCACATCAGAATGTCCTAGTCCAACCAAACCACATCAGAATGTCCTAGCCCAACCAAACCACATCAGAATGTCCTAGTCCGACCAAACCACATCAGAATGTCCTAGTCCGACCAAACCACATCAGAATGTCCTAGTCCGACCAAACCACATCAGAATGTCCTAGTCCGACCAAACCACATCAGAATGTCCTAGCCCCACCAAACCACATCAGAATGTCCTAGTCCGACCAAACCACATCAGAATGTCCTAGCCCAACCAAACCACATCAGAATGTCCTAGTCCGACCAAACCACAACAGAATGTCCTAGCCCAACCAAACCACATCAGAATGTCCTAGTCCGACCAAACCACAACAGAATGTCCTAGCCCAACCAAACCACATCAGAATGTCCTAGTCCGACCAAACCACATCAGAATGTCCTAGTCCGACCAAACCACAACAGAATGTCCTAGCCCAACCAAACCACATCAGAATATCCTAGCCCGACCAACCCACATCAGGATGTCCTAGCCCGACCAACCCACATCAGGATGTCCTAGCCCGACTAAACCACATCAGAATGTCCTAGCCCGACCAAACCACATCAGAATGTCCTAGTCCGACCAAACCACATCAGAATGTCCTAGTCCGACCAAACCACATCAGAATGTCCTAGCCCGACCAAACCACATCAGAATGTCCTAGCCCGACCAAACCACATCAGAATGTCCTAGTCCGACCAAACCACAACAGAATGTCCTAGCCCGACCAAACCACATCAGAATGTCCTAGTCCGACCAAACCACATCAGAATGTCCTAGTCCGACCAAACCACATCAGAATGTCCTAGTCCGACCAAACCACAACAGAATGTCCTAGCCCAACCAAACCACATCAGAATGTCCTAGTCCGACCAAACCACAACAGAATGTCCTAGCCCAACCAAACCACATCAGAATGTCCTAGTCCGACCAAACCACATCAGAATGTCCTAGTCCGACCAAACCACAACAGAATGTCCTAGCCCAACCAAACCACATCAGAATGTCCTAGCCCGACCAACCCACATCAGGATGTCCTAGCCCGACCAACCCACATCAGGATGTCCTAGCCCGACTAAACCACATCAGAATGTCCTAGCCCGACCAAACCACATCAGAATGTCCTAGTCCGACCAAACCACATCAGAATGTCCTAGTCCGACCAAACCACATCAGAATGTCCTAGCCCAACCAAACCACATCAGAATGTCCTAGTCCAACCAAACCACATCAGAATGTCCTAGCCCAACCAAACCACATCAGAATGTCCTAGTCCGACCAAACCACATCAGAATGTCCTAGTCCGACCAAACCACATCAGAATGTCCTAGTCCGACCAAACCACATCAGAATGTCCTAGTCCGACCAAACCACATCAGAATGTCCTAGCCCCACCAAACCACATCAGAATGTCCTAGTCCGACCAAACCACATCAGAATGTCCTAGCCCAACCAAACCACATCAGAATGTCCTAGTCCGACCAAACCACAACAGAATGTCCTAGCCCAACCAAACCACATCAGAATGTCCTAGTCCGACCAAACCACAACAGAATGTCCTAGCCCAACCAAACCACATCAGAATGTCCTAGTCCGACCAAACCACATCAGAATGTCCTAGTCCGACCAAACCACAACAGAATGTCCTAGCCCAACCAAACCACATCAGAATGTCCTAGTCCGACCAAACCACAACAGAATGTCCTAGCCCAACCAAACCACATCAGAATGTCCTAGCCCGACCAACCCACATCAGGATGTCCTAGCCCGACCAACCCACATCAGGATGTCCTAGCCCGACTAAACCACATCAGAATGTCCTAGCCCGACCAAACCACATCAGAATGTCCTAGTCCGACCAAACCACATCAGAATGTCCTAGTCCGACCAAACCACATCAGAATGTCCTAGCCCGACCAAACCACATCAGAATGTCCTAGCCCAACCAAACCACATCAGAATGTCCTAGCCCGACCAAACCACATCAGAATGTCCTAGCCCAACCAAACCACATCAGAATGTCCTAGTCCGACCAAACCACATCAGAATGTCCTAGTCCGACCAAACCACAACAGAATGTCCTAGCCCAACCAAACCACATCAGAATGTCCTAGCCCGACCAACCCACATCAGGATGTCCTAGCCCGACCAACCCACATCAGGATGTCCTAGCCCGACTAAACCACATCAGAATGTCCTAGCCCGACCAAACCACATCAGAATGTCCTAGTCCGACCAAACCACATCAGAATGTCCTAGTCCGACCAAACCACATCAGAATGTCCTAGCCCGACCAAACCACATCAGAATGTCCTAGTCCGACCAAACCACATCAGAATGTCCTAGTCCGACCAAACCACATCAGAATGTCCTAGCCCGACCAAACCACATCAGAATGTCCTAGTCCGACCAAACCACATCAGAATGTCCTAGCCCGACCAAACCACATCAGAATGTCCTAGTCCGACCAAACCACAACAGAATGTCCTAGCCCAACCAAACCACATCAGAATGTCCTAGTCCGACCAAACCACATCAGAATGTCCTAGTCCGACCAAACCACAACAGAATGTCCTAGCCCAACCAAACCACATCAGAATGTCCTAGCCCGACCAACCCACATCAGGATGTCCTAGCCCGACCAACCCACATCAGGATGTCCTAGCCCGACTAAACCACATCAGAATGTCCTAGCCCGACCAAACCACATCAGAATGTCCTAGCCCGACCAAACCACATCAGAATGTCCTAGTCCGACCAAACCACAACAGAATGTCCTAGCCCAACCAAACCACATCAGAATGTCCTAGTCCGACCAAACCACATCAGAATGTCCTAGTCCGACCAAACCACAACAGAATGTCCTAGCCCAACCAAACCACATCAGAATGTCCTAGTCCGACCAAACCACAACAGAATGTCCTAGCCCAACCAAACCACATCAGAATGTCCTAGTCCGACCAAACCACATCAGAATGTCCTAGTCCGACCAAACCACAACAGAATGTCCTAGCCCAACCAAACCACATCAGAATGTCCTAGCCCGACCAACCCACATCAGGATGTCCTAGCCCGACCAACCCACATCAGGATGTCCTAGCCCGACTAAACCACATCAGAATGTCCTAGCCCGACCAAACCACATCAGAATGTCCTAGTCCGACCAAACCACATCAGAATGTCCTAGTCCGACCAAACCACATCAGAATGTCCTAGCCCGACCAAACCACATCAGAATGTCCTAGTCCGACCAAACCACATCAGAATGTCCTAGTCCGACCAAACCACATCAGAATGTCCTAGCCCGACCAAACCACATCAGAATGTCCTAGTCCGACCAAACCACATCAGAATGTCCTAGCCCGACCAAACCACATCAGAATGTCCTAGTCTGACCAAACCACATCAGAATGTCCTAGTCCGACCAAACCACATCAGAATGTCCTAGCCCGACCAAACCACATCAGAATGTCCTAGTCCGACCAAACCACATCAGAATGTCCTAGTCCGACCAAACCACATCAGAATGTCCTAGTCCGACCAAACCACAACAGAATGTCTTAGCCCGACCAAACCACAACAGAATGTCCTAGCCCAACCAAACCACAACAGAATGTCCTAGCCCAACCAAACCACATCAGAATGTCCTAGTCCGACCAAACCACAACAGAATGTCTTAGCCCGACCAAACCACATCAGAATGTCCTAGCCCAACCAAACCACATCAGAATGTCTTAGCCCAACCAAACCACATCAGAATGTCCTAGTCCGACCAAACCACAACAGAATGTCTTAGCCCGACCAAACCACAACAGAATGTCCTAGCCCAACCAAACCACAACAGAATGTCCTAGCCCAACCAAACCACATCAGAATGTCCTAGCCCAACCAAACCACATCAGAATGTCCTTCTATGCTTCATATGCTATTGTATGACTGGTTAAAACGTATAATATTATACGTCCTCAAAGTGTTATGATATGGAACGACCGCAATTCCATTCATGACGTAACATATCATACTAAATTAAGTGTCACAGAATAATATGAATTGTTTGAGACCACATTGCATTTTCACATGCCTTGTATAGACAAACATTCTGATGTATTGGAGATCTTTGTCGTTGAGGTTGTTGACTCAGTACAGTGTCGGTGCAGCATGTTTATCACTTGACCATTATGCCAAGATGATACAGCAATATATTCCAATCCTTAACACGAAGTTCTCCTAATCCATCTCAGAACCATTCTTGTGAGCACAGTTGTAGAAGCTTAATTTGACCACTCTTTTGTTGCTGAGAATTGTTTTTTTTAACCTGTATTTATTAACTAGGCAAGTCAGTTAAGAACAAATTATTATTTTCAATGACTGTCTAGGAACAGTGGGTTAACTGCCTTGTTCAGGAGCAGAACGACAGATTTGTACCTTGTCAGCTCGGGGATTTGATCTTGCATCCTTTCGGTTACTAGTCCGACGCCCTAACCACTAGGCTATGCAGCCG
>NW_026286592.1:0-56362 GCF_023373465.1 Oncorhynchus keta | reverse complement strand
TGGGGGCGCTATATCATTATTGGATAAAAAAACGTTCCCGTTTTAAGCGCAATATTTTGTCACGAAAAGATGCTCGACTATGCATATAATTGGCAGCTTTGGAAAGAAAACACTCTGACGTTTTCAAAACTGCAAAGATATTATCTGTGAGTGCCCCAGAAATGATGCTACAGGCGAAACCAAGATGTAACCTCAAACAGGAAATGAGCTGAATTTTTGAGGCTCTGTTTTACTATCGTCTCCTTATATGGCTGTGAATATGCTGTGAACGAGCTTATGCTCTCTGCCGTTCGTCCAAGACGTCTGCAGCATTGTGACGTATTTGTAGGCATATCATTGGAAGATTGGCCATAAGAGACTACATTTGCCAGGGGTCCGCCCGGTGTCCTTTGTCTGAGTTGGTGCGTAATTCTCAGTAGCACTCATTTTACCACGCGATACAGAGGGAGAAGCACACTTCCAGGAACGATACATCATTGAAGAGATATGTAGAAAAACACCTTGAGGGTTGGTTCTAAACAACGTTTGCCATGTTTCAGTCGATATTATGGAGTTAATTTGGAAAAAAGTTTGGCGTTTGGATAACTGAATTTTCTTTTTTTTTTGGTAGCCAAACGTGAAGCACCAAACGGACCGATTTCTCCTGCACAAAAAATCTTTCAGGAAAAACTGAACATTTGCTATCTGAGAGTCTCCTCATTGAAAACATCCGAAGTTCTTCAAAGGTAAATGATTTATTTGAATGTTTTTGCTGGTTTTTGTGAAAATGTTTCCTGCTGATGCTAACGCTAAATGCTACGCTAGCTATCAGTACTGTTACACAAATGCTAGATTGCAATTTTTGAAAATCTGAGATGACAGTGTTGTTAACAAAAGGCTAAGCTTGAGAGCAAATAGATTAATTTCATTTCATTTGCGATTTTCATGAATAGTTAACATTGTGTTATGCTAATGAGCTTGCGGATAGATTTACACAATCCTGGATACAGGTTTTTTCCGTAGCTAAACGTGACGCAGAAAACGGAGCGATTTGTCCTAAACAAATAATCTTTCAGGAAAAACTGAACATTTGCTATCTGAGAGTCTCCTCATTGAAAATATCCAAAGTTCTTCAAAGGTAAATGATCTTATTTGAATGCTTTTCTGGTTTTTGTGAAAATGTTGCCTGCTGAATGCTAACGCTAAATGCTACGCTAAATGCTACGCTAGCTATCAATACTGTTACACAAATGCTTGTTTTGCAATGGTTGAGAAGCATATTTAGAAAATCTGAGATGACAGTGTTGTTAACAAAAGGCTAAGCTTGAGAGCAAATAGATTAATTTCATTTCATTTGCGATTTTCATGAATAGTTAACGTTGCGTTATGGTAATGAGATTGAGGCTGTAGTCACGATACGGATCCGGGATGGCTCGACGCAAGAAGTTAATGGTATATTCCACAGTAACAGAATGACACAGACAATCAGATTTTTCACTTTAAATCAATGATTTCAAAATTGAACAAACCATACAACTGTTTGCACAAGGACTACTTTGAACACTTTCCACTGAACAGTTCACAAAAACATATTTACTTGAAGAACAGTGGAGATGCAAAGTTAGGTAACAGAATGACGGGTTGTGCTGTTTGGGCTGTCATTCTGGTACAATGCAAATTTGTCAGGACTGTAGTGAGGAGACAGAACACTGGAAACATCCACAGGAGGCAGAATAGTCATTAAGGCACTTTAATGGCAACAAGTATCATCACCACCTGAGACAGACAGAGACATACAGCAGCTCAGTCAGATATCACATCACCCTCCATACCCCAACACTCAGTTACAGACCCTCTCTGTTCTCTAACCCCAACACTCAGTTACAGACCCTCTCCGTTCTCTAACCCCAACACTCAGTTACAGACCCTCTCCGTTCTCTAACCCCAACACTCAGTTACAGACCCTCTCCGTTCTCTAACCCCAACACTCAGTTACAGACCCTCTCTGTTCTCTAACCCCAACACTCAGTTACAGACCCTCTCTGTTCTCTAACCCCAACACTCAGTTACAGACCCTCTCCGTTCTCTAACCCCAACACTCAGTTACAAACCCTCTCCGTTCTCTAACCCCAACACTCAGTTACAGACGCTCTCCGTTCTCTAACCCCAACACTCAGTTACAGACCCTCTCCGTTCTCTAACCCAAACACCCAGTTACAGACCCTCTCCGTTCTCTAACCCCAACACCCAGTTACAGACCCTCTCTGTTCTCTAACCCAAACACTCAGTTACAGACCCTCTCCGTTCCCTAACCCCAACACCTAGTTACAGACCCTCTCTGTTCTCTAACTCCAACACCCAGTTACAGACCCTCTCTGTTCTCTAACCCCAACACCCAGTTACAGACCCTCTCTGTTCTCTAACCCCAACACTCAGTTACAGACCCTCTCTGTTCTCTAACCCCAACACTCAGTTACAGACCCTCTCCGTTCTCTAACCCAAACACCCAGTTACAGACCCTCTCCGTTCTCTAACCCCAACACTCAGTTACAGACCCTCTCCGTTCTCTAACCCCAACACTCAGTTACAGACCCTCTCCGTTCTCTAACCCCAACACCCAGTTACAGACCCTCTCCATTCTCTAACCCCAACACCTAGTTACAGACCCTCTCCGTTCTCTAACCCCAACACCCAGTTACAGACCCTCTCCGTTCTAACCCCAACACCTAGTTACAGACCCTCTCCGTTCTCTAACCCCAACACTCAGATACAGACCCTCTCCGTTTTCTAACCCCAACACTCAGTTACAGACCCTCTCTGTTCTCTAACCCCAACACTCAGTTACAGACCCTCTCTGTTCTCTAACCCCAACACCCAGTTACAGACCCTCTCTGTTCTCTAACCCCAACACTCAGTTACAGATTCTCCACGTTCTCTAACCGCAACACTCAGTTACAGACCCTCTCCGTTCTCTAACCAAGTCTGTACTGATCATGAACACACTAGACCAGTAAGACACTGTATAACCATAGACCAACACAGAGCTTTAGATGCATATAGCAGAACAAACACTGCAGATCAATATCCCCTCCCCCATTTCCTCTATACAGATATAACAACTTTATCCCCTTCCTCTATGTAGATATAACATCCTTATCTCCCCTCCTCTATGTAGATAGAACATCCCTATCCCCCTTCCTCTATGTAGATATAACATTCTTATCTCCCCTCCTCTATGTAGATAGAACATCCCTATCCCCCATGTAGATATAACATCCTTATCTCCCCTCCTCTATGTAGATAGAACATCCTTATCTCCCCTCCTCTATGTAGATAGAACATCCCTATCCCCCTTCCTCTATGTAGATATAACATTCTTATCTCCCCTCCTCTATGTAGATAGAACATCCCTATCCCCCATGTAGATATAACATCCTTATCTCCCCTCCTCTATGTAGATAGAACATCCCTATCTCCCCTCCTCTATGTAGATAGAACATCCTTATCTCCCCTCCTCTATGTAGATAGAACATCCCTATCCCCCTTCCTCTATGTAGATAGAACATCCTTATGCCCCTCCCCTACTCTATGTTTAGAACATCCTTATCCCCCTCCCCTCTATGTAGATAGAACATCCCTATCCCCCTTCCTCTATGTAGATAGAACATCCTTATGCCCCTCCCCTACTCTATGTTTAGAACATCCCTATCCCCCTTCCTCTATGTAGATAGAACATCCTTATACCCCTCCCCTACTCTATGTTTAGAACATCCTTATCCCCCTCCCCTCTATGTAGATAGAACATCCTTATCCCCCTCCCCTCTATGTAGATAGAACATCCTTATCCCCCTCTATGTAGATAGAACATCCTTAACCCCCTTCCTCCATGTCGATAGAACATCCTTATCTCCCCTCCTCTATGTAGATAGAACATCCTTATCCCCCTTCCTCCATGTAGATAGAACATTCTTATCTCCCCTCCTCTATGTAGATAGAACATCCTTATGCCCCTTCCTCCATGTAGATATTACATCATTAATCCCCCTCCCCTCCTCTATGTAGGTAGAACATCATTATCCCCCCTCCCCTCTATGTAGATAGAACATCCTTATGCCCCCTCCTCTATGTAGATAGAACATCCTTATACCCCTCCCCTACTCTATGTTTAGAACATCCTTATCCCCCTCCCCTCTATGTAGATAGAACATCCTTATCCCCCTCTATGTAGATAGAACATCCTTAACCCCCTCCCCTCTATGTAGATAGAACATCCTTATCCCCCTCCCCTCTATGTAGATAGAACATCCTTAACCCCCTCCCCTCTATGTAGATAGAACATCCTTAACCCCTTCCCCTCTATGTAGATAGAACATCCTTAACCCCCTCCCCTCTATGTAGATAGAACATCCTTAACCCCTCCCTCTATGTAGATAGAACATCCTTATCCCCCTCCCCTCCTCTATATAGATATAATATTCTTATGCCCCTACTCTATGTATAGAAAATCCTTATGCCCCTCCCCTCTATGTAGATAGAACATTCTTATGCCCCTCCCCTCTATGTAGATAGAACATTCTTATGCCCCTACTCTATGTAGATAGAACATCCTTATGCCCCTCCTCCTCTATGTAGATATAACATCCTTATGCCCCTCCCCTCTATGTAGATAGAACATCCTTATGCCCCTCCCTCTATGTAGATAGAACATTCCTATGCCCCTCCTCTATGTAGATAGAACATCCTTATGCCCATCCCCTCTATGTAGATAGAACATCCTTATGCCCTCCCCTCTATGTAGATAGAACATCCTTATGCCCCTCCTCTATGCAGATATAGGAGGGGCATAGGAATGTTCTATGTAGATAGAACATCCTTATGCCCCTCCCCTCTATGTAGATAGAACATCCTTATGCCCTCCCCTCTATGTAGATAGAACATCCTTAACCCCTCCCCTCTATGTAGATAGAACATCCTTAACCCCCTCCTCCATGTAGATAGAACATCCTCATGCCCTCCCCTCTATGTAGATATAACATCCTCATGCCCCTCCCTCTATGTAGATAGAACATCCTCATGCCCCTCCCTCTATGTAGATATAACATCCTCATGCCCCTCCCCTCTATGTAGATAGAACATCCTCATGCCCCTCCCCTCTATGTAGATAGAACATCCTCATGCCCCTCCCCTCTATGTAGATAGAACATCCTCATGCCCCTCCCCTCTATGTAGATAGAACATCCTCATGCCCCTCCCCTCTATGTAGATAGAACATCCTTATCCCCCTCCCCTCTATGTAGATAGAACATCCTTATCCCCCTCTATGTAGATAGAACATCCTTATCCCCCTTCCTCCATGTCGATAGAACATCCTTATCTCCCCTCCTCTATGTAGATAGAACATCCTTATGCCCCTTCCTCCATGTAGATAGAACATTCTTATCTCCCCTCCTCTATGTAGATAGAACATCCTTATGCCCCTTCCTCCATGTAGATAGAACATTCTTATCTCCCCTCCTCTATGTAGATAGAACATCCTTATGCCCCTTCCTCCATGTAGATAGAACATTCTTATCTCCCCTCCTCTATGTAGATAGAACATCCTTATGCCCCTTCCTCCATGTAGATATTACATCATTAATCCCCCTCCCCTCCTCTATGTAGGTAGAACATCATTATCCCCCCTCCCCTCTATGTAGATAGAACATCCTTATGCCCCCTCCTCTATGTAGATAGAACATCCTTATACCCCTCCCCTACTCTATGTTTAGAACATCCTTATCCCCCTCCCCTCTATGTAGATAGAACATCCTTATCCCCCTCTATGTAGATAGAAAATCCTTAACCCCCCCTCTATGTAGATAGAACATCCTTATCCCCCTCCCCTCTATGTAGATAGAACATCCTTAACCCCCTCCCCTCTATGTAGATAGAACATCCTTATCCCCCTCCCCTCTATGTAGATAGAACATCCTTAACCCCCTCCCCTCTATGTAGATAGAACATCCTTAACCCCCTCCCCTCTATGTAGATAGAACATCCTTATCCCCCTCCCCTCCTCTATATAGATATAATATTCTTATGCCCCTACTCTATGTATAGAAAATCCTTATGCCCCTCCCCTCTATGTAGATAGAACATTCTTATGCCCCTCCCCTCTATGTAGATAGAACATTCTTATGCCCCTACTCTATGTAGATAGAACATCCTTATGCCCCTCCTCCTCTATGTAGATAGAACATCCTTATGCCCCTCCCCTCTATGTAGATAGAACATCCTTATGCCCCTCCCCTCTATGTAGATAGAACATCCTTATGCCCCTCCCCTCTATGTAGATAGAACATTCCTATGCCCCTCCTCTATGTAGATAGAACATCCTTATGCCCATCCCCTCTATGTAGATAGAACATCCTTATGCCCCTCCCCTCTATGTAGATAGAACATCCTTATGCCCCTCCCCTCTATGTAGATAGAACATCCTTATGCCCCTCCCCTCTATGCAGATATAGGAGGGGCATAGGAATGTTCTATGTAGATAGAACATCCTTATGCCCCTCCCCTCTATGTAGATAGAACATCCTTATGCCCCTCCCCTCTATGTAGATAGAACATCCTTAACCCCCTCCCCTCTATGTAGATAGAACATCCTTAACCCCCCTCCTCCATGTAGATAGAACATCCTCATGCCCCTCCCCTCTATGTAGATATAACATCCTCATGCCCCTCCCCTCTATGTAGATAGAACATCCTCATGCCCCTCCCCTCTATGTAGATAGAACATCCTCATGCCCCTCCCCTCTATGTAGATAGAACATCCTCATGCCCCTCCCCTCTATGTAGATAGAACATCCTCATGCCCCTCCCCTCTATGTAGATAGAACATCCTCATGCCCCTCCCCTCTATGTAGATAGAACATCCTCATGCCCCTCCCCTCTATGTAGATAGAACATCCTCATGCCCCTCCCCTCCTTCCATCTCACCACCATTTTGACCACTGACTGTTATGTCCCGTCTGCTGCTGCTGTCAATGGTCACCTTCATATCTACATTTAATGGATTATGTTTATATTCATGTACAGTATTTATTAATAAAAAGACATTGTGAACTTTGTGAATGTCAATGTAAACAATGTCTTCCTGGTACTTTCCAGCAACAGAAGAGGAGATAACCCCAGATGAACAGTGTTCTGGTGTGTGAGGCGTCCGAGGCACTATGGAGCTTCCAGGCTTCTTCCTCCCAGCTCTCTAACTCAACAGGAAACTGGAAACACAAACAGTCAGTCAGACAACGGAGTGAAATGTAAGTGTGTGTGTGTCTGTGTGAGTTTATTACCTGTAAGGGTATCCATGGTATTTAGCTCTAAAGATGGACAGCAGCCAACTGAAGAAGAGCATCACCAGACCGATCCCTGCTACACACATGACTAGAGACAGAGGAGACAGAGAGGGGAAAAGGAGAGAGAGAGAGAGCAGAGGTCACGATCAGAGCATCACCAGACCGATCCCTGCTACACACATGACTAGAGACAGAGGAGACAGAGAGGGGAAAAGGAGAGAGAGAGAGAGCAGAGGTCACGATCAGAGCATCACCAGACCGATCCCTGCTACACACATGACTAGAGACATAGGAGACAGAGAGGGGGAAAGGAGAGAGAGAGAGCAGAGGTCACGATCAGAGCATCACCAGACCGATCCCTGCTACACATGACTAGAGACAGAGGAGACGGAGAGGGGGAAAGGAGAGAGAGAGCAGAGGTCACGATCAGAGCATCACCAGACCGATCCCTGCTACACACATGACTAGAGACAGAGGAGACAGAGAGGGGAAAGGAGAGAGAGAGAGCAGAGGTCACGATCAGAGCATCACCAGACCGATCCCTGCTACACACATGACTAGAGACAGAGGAGACGGAGAGGGGAAAGGAGAGAGAGAGCAGAGGTCACGATCAGAGCATCACCAGACCGATCCCTGCTACACACATGACTAGAGACAGAGGAGACAGAGAGGGGGAAAGGAGAGAGAGAGAGAGCAGAGGTCACGATCAGAGCATCACCAGACCGATCCCTGCTACACACATGACTAGAGACAGAGGAGACAGAGAGGGGGAAAGGAGAGAGAGAGCAGAGGTCACGATCAGAGCATCACCAGACCGATCCCTGCTACACACATGACTAGAGACAGAGGAGACGGAGAGGGGGAAAGGAGAGAGAGAGAGAGCAGAGGTCACGATCAGAGCATCACCAGACCGATCCCTGCTACACACATGACTAGAGACAGAGGAGACGGAGAGGGGGAAAGGAGAGAGAGAGCAGAGGTCACGATCAGAGCATCACCAGACCGATCCCTGCTACACACATGACTAGAGACAGAGGAGACAGAGAGGGGGAAAGGAGAGAGAGAGAGCAGAGGTCACGATCAGAGCATCACCAGACCGATCCCTGCTACACACATGACTAGAGACAGAGGAGACAGAGAGGGGGAAAGGAGAGAGAGAGAGCAGAGGTCACGATCAGAGCATCACCAGACCGATCCCTGCTACACACATGACTAGAGACAGAGGAGACAGAGAGGGGGAAAGGAGAGAGAGAGCAGAGGTCACGATCAGAGCATCACCAGACCGATCCCTGCTACACACATGACTAGAGACAGAGGAGACAGAGAGGGGGAAAGGAGAGAGAGAGAGCAGAGGTCACGATAAGAGCATCACCAGACCCATCCCTGCTACACACATGACTAGAGACAGAGGAGACAGAGAGGGGGAAAGGAGAGAGAGAGAGCAGAGGTCACGATCAGAGCATCACCAGACCGATCCCTGCTACACACATGACTAGAGACAGAGGAGACAGAGAGGGGGAAAGGAGAGAGAGAGAGCAGAGGTCACGATCAGAGCATCACCAGACCGATCCCTGCTACACACATGACTAGAGACAGAGGAGACAGAGAGGGGGAAAGGAGAGAGAGAGAGCAGAGGTCACGATCAGAGCATCACCAGACCGATCCCTGCTACACACATGACTAGAGACAGAGGAGACAGAGAGGGGGAAAGGAGAGAGAGAGAGAGCAGAGGTCACGATCAGATGAGCTCCTGCATTTTTCAGCATTTTATTTTCTTAAAAAAAGATAGTTAAACTTATTTTTTTGTCAGGAACACATACTGGATTCTACCCTCTACAACATATACCCCACTTCACATCAAAACTTAAAACCTACAGCCTGATTTTGGACGGAATTACGGAATCACCTGGAAGGTTCACAACTACCAAGGATGATATACATATACAGCAAATTATCTGGAAAACAACAGAAAACACCATCCAACCTGGAACTGAGTGAGTAATGTTTAGTCTGAAACTATATCTTATTTCCAAAAGCCAAGAAGAAAAATACACAACATTACTTTATAAGGACTGAATTCTAACATAATTCTGCCAAGCTTTATACAGCTTCAACTAGCACTGACGTGTCAAGTGAGAGGTGTCAAAGCCCATTAGCCCAACAATGGCAGGAGAATCACACTGTCTACCCCAACCAAATGGAGAGGCCTTAGAAGCTCCCTCCCGCTGTTCAGAGGTAATTCAAGTACAGTACCCTGTGCATGTAAAGAATGATAAGGCAAGAAAAGATTACAAAATAAAGCTCCTTATGGAAAATCAAGAGACACTTTTAGCTGACTATTACAAAAATGGGAACATCAGCAACCTTATCTTCCACACAAACCATCCCCTGGCATGGCACAGTGCTATATTAGCACACTACCCCTTTGTTAAGAGAGGAGGTGTTAACGAGGGGTGGAAACTCAGGATACTTGACAACGAGGACTCTGAGTCAGCTAATATAAACCTCTATAAGTCCGGAACAGTAATGGTACAGGGTAACCCCAAAAAGTTTCAGCTGGACTTTCACCAAATTAAAGAATCAGCCCAGCAGGAGAAGCTCTCCCTTGACAAAGATACCCCCACCCCGAGCGGGTCAGACCAGACCTCTTCATTATGTAACCCCACAGACGAGCAACCCCCAGCGTAGAGTCAACCTCCCAGCACATATTACTACTCCCTCATTGAAATGAAGGATAAATTCACCCAGCTGGAGGTAAGGCAGGTGGAGCTGGAACAGCAGGTGATTACACTTCAGTCAGCACAGACCCAGACAACAGTCCAGCACAACAACACCCCCTTAACCAGACCCGGAGAGCTGGAGGTGGACAGAGACATATCTGCACTCTGGACTGTGGTGAGACAACTTCAACAGGAGAAAGAGCAGAATCAGGAGAAGAACAGAGGAGAAGATCAGACTGCTGGTGGAGGAGAGGTTGAGGGGGATGGAGGAGAGGGTGAGGGGGACGGAGGAGAGGTTGACAGGGACGGAGGAGAGGGTGAGGGGGACGGAGGAGAGGGTGACAGGGACGGAGGAGAGGGTGAGGGGAGGAGAGGGTGACAGGGACGGAGGAGAGGGTGAGGGGGACGGAGGAGGGAGAGGGTGACAGGGGACGGGGAGAGGGTAGGGGGACGGAGGAGAGGTGACAGGGACGGAGGAGAGGGTGAGGGGGACACCTTTATTTGACGGGGACGGAGGAGAGGCACGGAGGAGAGAACACCTTTATTTAACCGGGTAGGCCAGTTGAGAACACCTTTATTTAACCGGGTAGGCCAGTTGAGAACACCTTTATTTAACCGGGTAGGCAAGTTGAGAACACCTTTATTTAACCAGGTAGGCTAGTTGAGAACACCTTTATTTAACCAGGTAGGCTAGTTGAGAACACCGTTATTTAACCAGGTAGGCTAGTTGAGAACACCTTTATTTAACCAGGTAGGCTAGTTGAGAACACCTTTATTTAACCGGGTAGGCAAGTTGAGAACACCTTTATTTAACCAGGTAGGCTAGTTGAGAACACCTTTATTTAACCAGGTAGGCTAGTTGAGAACACCTTTATTTAACCAGGTAGGCTAGTTGAGAACACCTTTATTTAACCGGGTAGGCAAGTTGAGAACAAGTTCTCATTTACAATTGCGACCTGGCCAAGATAAAGCAAAGCAGTTCGACAGATACAACGACACAGAGTTACACATGGAGTAAAACAAACATACAGTCAATAATACAGTAGAAATAAGTCTATATAGGATGTGAGCAAATGAGGTGAGATAAGGGAGGTAAAGGCAAAAAAAGGCCATGGTGGCAAAGTAAATACAATATAGCAAGTAAAACACTGGAATGGTAGATTTGCAATGGAAGAATGTGCAAAGTAGAAATAAAAATAATGGGGTGCAAAGGAGCAAAATAAATAAATTAATTAAATACAGTAGGGAAAGAGGTAGTTGTTTGGGCTAAATTATAGGTGGGCTATGTACAGGTGCAGTAATCTGTAAGATGCTCTTACAGTTGGTTCTTAAAGCTAGTGAGGGAGATAAGTGTTTCCAGTTTCAGAGATGTTTGTTGTTCGTTCCAGTCATTGGCAGCAGAGAACTGGAAGGAGAGGCGGCCAAAGAAAGAATTGGTTTTGGGGGTGACTAGAGAGATATACCTGCTGGAGCGTGTTGTGACGGCCCCAAATTTTTCTGACCCGTCTCAGTGCTTCTCCTTCCAATAGGGTGCTTTCCCTTTAATTCCCAATTAAATAGCATCAGCTGCGCAAAAGTGGGGTTGTGATGGAGACGTGCATGAGGATGTGTTCAACCCTCAGTTCCCGAAGCTTCTCTATTCCGTTTGTTTTGTTGCCGTTAAACGCATGTTTTGTAGCCTAAGAGAGTTTACCCAGGATCGGATCCACTCTTTGCGTCCGTGGACTACACCTCTCCGTTCTTCGTGGCCTTTCTCCGCTGGAGATCTATTGGCGGATTGGATTGTCTGACTGACCGACTGACTACCACTTTTTTGTATACGGTATTTCATTTGTTTTGATGTGAGGTATACTGTGATGATTTATGTAGTTAGTTGTAGTTGAGGACTTAGTAAGAGTTGATACGCTTTAAAGTTCTGTGGTAAAATAATTGTTATATTGATGGTATGTTTAATACTGGGTTACTTACTTGACGGACCAGATGGGACTCATTCCCACCCAAACTAAAAGGAGAAACCAATGTTTTCTCTGGTAGGCACAACCTACCTGGCACCCCTATAAATAATAACCTCAAGTCAAAACCTTTACAGTGTGCTACAGGTGGGAGATGCTATGGTGACCAGCGAGCTGAGATAAGGGGGGACTTGAAGCGAGGGCCAGCCAACGAGAGCGTACAGGTCGCAATGGTGGGTAGTATATGGGGCTTTGGTGACAAAACGGATTGCACTGTGATAGACTGCATCCAATTTGTTGAGAAGGGTATTGGAGGCTATTTTGTAAATGACATCGCCAAAGTCGAGGATTGGTAGGATGGTCAGTTTTACAAGGGTATGTTTGGCAGCATGAGTGAAGGATGCTTTGTTGCGAAATAGGAAGCCAATTCTAGATTTAACTTTGGATTGGAGATGTTTGATATGGGTCTGGAAGGAGAGTTTACAGTCTAACCAGACACCTAAGTTTTTGTAGTTGTCCACGTATTCTAAGTCAGAGCCGTCCAGAGTAGTGATGTTGGACAGGCGGTAGGTGCAGGTAGCGATCGGTTGAAGAGCATGCATTTAGTTGTACTTGTATTTAAGAGCAATTGGAGGCCACAGAAGGAGAGTTGTATGGCATTGAAGCTTGCTTGGAGGGTTGTTAACACAGTGTCCAAAGAAGGGCCGGAAGTATACAGAATGGTGTCGTCTGCGTAGAGGTGGATCAGAGACTCACCAGCAGCAAGAGCGACCTCATTGATGTATACAGAGAAGAGAGTCGGTCCAAGAATTGAACCCTGTGGCACCCCCATAGAGACTGCCAGAGGTCCGGACAGCAGACCCTCCGATTTGACACACTGAACTCTATCAGAGAAGTAGTTGGTGAACCAGGCGAGGCAATAATTTGAGAAACCAAGGCTGTCGAGTCTGCCGATGAGGATGTGGTGATTGACAGAGTAGAAAGCCTTGGCCAGATCAATGAATACGGCTTCACAGTAATGTTTCTTATCGATGGTGGTTAAGTTATCGTTTAGGACCTTGAGCGTGGCTGAGGTACACCCATGACCAGCTCTGAAACCAGATTGCATAGAAGAGAAGTTATGGTCCTTCTGTAGCTCAGTTGGTAGAGCATGGCGCTTGTAACGCCAGGGTAGTGGGTTCGATTCCCGGGACCACCCATACGTAGAATGTATGCACGCATGACTGTAAGTCGCTTTGGATAAAAGCGTCTGCTAAATGGCATATATATGGTGAGATACTTAAACAGAGCAATACTCAATCATGAGGCATCAAAGCCAAAGGAACTGAGTAACATTAAGAAATGCTATAGATGGAAGAAATGCAGTTTGGAAAGCTACCAAAAAACAATTAGGCAACAACAAATTCAATCCCTTTTAGACAATTTCCTGGGTAAAACGTTCCACTGTAATAGTGAAGGTGTAAACTTGGCAGTAGAAAATCTTAACAGTATATTTGACCTCTCGGCTTCCCTATCAAATCTAAAAATCTCAAACAGAAAACCGAAGAAAATTAACAATAATGACAAATGGTTTGATGAAGAATGCAAAAATCTAAGAAAGAAATTGAGAAACCTGTCCAACCTAAAACATAGAGACCCGGAAAACCAGAGTCTACGCCTTCACTATGGTGAATCACTAAAACAATACACAAATACACTACGGAAAAAGAAGGAACAGCATGTCAGAAATCAGCTCAATGTAATTGAAGAATCAATAGACTCTAACCACTTCTGGGAAAATTGGAAAACACCAAACAAACAACAACACAAAGAATGATCTATCCAAAATGGAGATATATGGGTAAACCACTTCTCCAACCTTTTTGGCTCTATAACAAAGAATAAAGTGCAAAAACATATACATGATCAAATACAGATCTTAGAATCAACTATTAAAGACTACCAGAACCCACTGGATTCTCCAATTACATTGAATGAGTTACAGGACAAAATAAAAACCCTCCAACCCAAAAAGGCCTGTGGTGTTGATGGTATCCTCAATGAAATGATCAAATATACAGACAACAAATTCCAATTGGCTATACTAAAACTCTTTAACATCATCCTTAGCTCTGGCATCTTCCCCAATATTTGGAACCAAGGACTGATCACCCCAATCCACAAAAGTGGAGACAAATTTGACCCCAATAACTACCATGGAATATGCATCAACAGTAACCTTGGGAAAATCCTCTGCATTATCATTAACCTGTTAAGAAATACATATCCGTGCGCGACTTCAAGGAATTGTTCAAAGTGAACCGAATTAAATGAGGCCGAGGTTGCAGTGCCTACAGCTTCCACGCGTTGTCTAGAGTCTTGTCATTTGATTCAGCTTTGATTCTTGGTCTAACCGAATCAAGGGAATCGATTCCCTCCGGTCTCCGACCGGATTTTTTGGTCGAGCTCTCTCAAAGACATTTTTTCGAGACAGACACCTATAGAATTGACATCGCCTCCTGATTAATTTTATCGCTTATTAACGTGTACTAATACCTGAAGTTGCATTACAAAAGTATTTCGAAGTGTTTTGTGAAAGTTTATCGTCGACTTTTTGAATTTAAAAAAATGACGTTACGTTATGAAACGCTATTTTTTCCCGTTTATCACACAGTCTTCATAGATCGATATCTAGGCTATATATGGACCGATTTAATCGAAATAAAGTAGTGAATATGGGACATCTAGGAGTGCCAACAAAGAAGATGGTCAAAGGTAATAAATGTTTTATATTTTATTTGTGCGGTTTGTGTAGCGACGACTATGCTAATTATTTTGTTTACGTCCCCTGCGGGTCTTTTGGGGTGTTACATGCTATCAGATAATAGCTTCTCATGCTTTCGCCGAAAAGCATTTTAAAAATCTGACTTGTTGCCTGGATTCACAACGAGTGTAGCTTTAATTCAATACCCTGCATGTGTATTTTAATGAACGTTTGAGTTTTAACTAGTACTATTAGCATTTAGCGTAGCGCATTTGCATTTCCAGAGCTCTAGATGGGACGCCAGCGTGCCTGGTAGGAGCAAGAGGTTAACAGCAGACTCGTACATTTCCTCAATGAAAACAATGTACTGAGCAAATGTCAAATTGGCTTTTTACCAAATTACCGTACAACAGACCATGCACACCCTAATTCACCCTGCACACCCTAATTGACAACCAAACAAACCAAAACAAAGGCAAAGTCTTCTCATGCTTTGTTGATTTCAAAAAAGCCTTCGACTCAATTTGGCATGAGGGTCTGCTATACAAACTGATGGAAAGTGGTGTTGGGGGTAAAACATACGACATTATAAAATCCATGTACACAAACAACAAGTGTGCGGTTAAAATTGGCAAAAAGCACACAAATGTCTTCACACAGGGTCATGGGGTGAGACAGGGATGCAGCTTAAGCCCCACCCTCTTCAACATATATATCAACGAATTGGCGCGGGCACTAGAAAAGTCTGCAGCACCCGGCCTCACCCTACTAGAATCCCAAGTCAAATGTCTGCTGATGATCTGGTGCTTCTGTCACCAACCAAGGAGGGCCTACAACAGCACCTAGATCTTATGCACAGATTCTGTCAGACCTGGGCCCTGACAGTAAATCTCAGTAAGACCAAAATAATGGTGTTCCAAAAAGGTCCAGTCACCAGGACCACAAATACAAATTCCATCTAGACACTGTTGCCCTAGAGTACACAAAAACAATACATACCTTGGCCTAAACATCAGCGCCACAGGTAACTTCCACAAAGCTGTGAATGATCTGAGAGACAAGGCAAGAAGGGCATTCTATGCCATCAAAAGGAGCATAAATTTCAACATACCAATTAGGATTTGGCTAAAAATACTTGAATCAGTCAGAGCCCATTGCCCTTTATGGTTGTGAGGTCTGGGGTCCGCTCATCAACCAATGACTTCACAAAACACCAAATTGAGACTCTGCACGCAGAATTCTGCAAAAATATCCTCAGTGTACAACGTAGAACACCAAATAATGCATGCAGAGCAGAATTAGGCCGATACCCACTAATTATCAAAATCCAGAAAAGAGCCGTTAAAATCTATAACCACCTAAAAGGAAGCGATTCCCAAACCTTCCATAACAAAACCATCACCTACAGAGAGATGAACCTGGAGAAGAGTCCCCTAAGCAAGCTGGTCCTGGGGCTCTGTAGGGTGTGTTTGTGTTTGTGAACAGAGGACCAGGACCAGCTTGCTTAGGGGGTACGGGACTATAAAACGTTTGGGAACCACTGGTCTAGACATTTCCACTTCACAATAACAGCACTTACAGTTGACCATTGTAGGGCAGAAATTTGACAAACTGACTTGTTGGAAAAGGTGGCATCCTATGACGGTGCCACGTTGAAAGTCACTGAGCTCTTGAGTAAGGCCATTCTACTGCCAATGTTTATCTGTGGAGATTGCATGGATGTGTGCTCGATTTTATACACCTGTCAGCAACGGGTGTGGCTGAAACAGTCGAATCCACTCATTTGAAAAGGTGTCCACATACTTTTGGTGATGTAATGTGTTTCCCATGCCAATTAAACACTTGGAATTCAATTGAAAGAGAGAGACAGAAAGATGGATATAGACAGAGTTCGAGAGAAAGGAGAGAGACAGGCAGAGAGGAGAGAGAGAGATATCTAGGTACATACTTTTCCTCTTGCCAATGTCCATATCTGACGTGGCCGCCTCGTGCAACAGCACCATCCCCATGGTAACAGCAGAGTCTGGGGCAGGAGGTTAAGGGTCATAGAGAGAAGCTGTAGCCAATGAGAGGCTCTCATACAGGGTTAGAAGTCAGGGGTCAGACTGAGGTGTGTAAAGGATACTGAAGAGCAGCACGATGTGAGTTTCTGCTACAAACTGGGCCTGACTGCTGCCGTGGATGTAACTCTGAAACAACACACAGTGATTAACACACACACACACAGTGATTAACACACACACAGTTATTAACCTGTCTTGGGTAGGGGGGGCAGTATTTCCACGTCCAGATGAAAAGCGTGCCCAAAGTAAAAGGTGAATGCACCAATTTACACAGGGTTGAACTATTGTAAAGAGCGTCTGCTAAATGACTTAAATGTAATCTATAGTAGGTCTGGAACAGAGTGTATAGTATAGAAGTGTATAGTATAGTAGTGTGGTATATATGGTCCAGTTTGTAAGTCGCTCTGGATAAGAGCGTCTGCTAAATGACTTAAATGTAAATGTAAACTGCCTGCTACTCAGGCCCAGAAGCTAGGATATGCATATAATTTGTAGATTTGGATAGAAAACACTCTAAACAGTCTAGTTTCTAAAACTGTTAAAATAATGTCTGTGAATATAACAGAACTGATATGGCAGGCAAAATTCCGAGGACAAACCATCCCAAAAAAGTATTAATGCAAATTAATTACTTAAAAATCATACAATTTGATTTTCTGGATTTTTGTTTTAGATTCTATCTCTCACAGTTGAAGTGTACCTATGATAAAAATGACAGACCTCTACATGCTTTGTAAGTAGGAAAACCTGCAAAATCAACAGTGTATCAAATACTTGTTCTCTCCACTGTATATAATAGGCAGTGTCAGAGGAAAGCCCATAAAATTGTTGGAGACTCCAGTCACCCAAGTCATAGACTGTTTTCTCTTCTACCGGGGTGGCAGGTAGCCTAGTGGTTAGAGCATTGAACTAGCAACTGGAAGGTTGCAAGATCGAATCACCGAGCTAACAACGTAAAAATCGGTCTTTCTGCCCCTGAACAAGACAGTTAACCCACTGTTCCTAGGCCGTCATTGAAAATAAGAATTTGTTCTTAACTTGTTATGGCTGGTGGCAGTATTGAGTAGCTTGGATGAATAAGGTGCCCAGAGTAAACTGCCTGCTACTCAGGCCCAGTTGCTAATATATGGATATTATTAGTACATTTTGGATAGAAAACACTCTGAAGTTTCTAAATCTGTTTGAATAATGTCTGTGAGTATAACGGAACTCATATGCCAGGCAAAAAAAATCCAACCAGGAATTGGGAAATTTGAGAATGGTAGTTTTTCAACTCTTTGGCTATCGAATACACAGTGTCTATGGGTTCAAATTGCACTTCCTAAGGCTTCCACTAGATGTCAACAATCTTTAGAACCGTGTTTGACGCTTCTACTGTAAAAGGAGGGGGGAATGGGGGGGGAATAAGTCAGTGGTCTGGCAGAGAGGCATTAGCTGATCACGCGCATTCACGTGAGAGTTAGCTTGAGTTCCTTTGCATTTCTGAAGACAAAGGAAGTCTCCGGGTAGAACATTATTGAAAAGTTATGATAAAAACATCCTAAAGATTGATTCTATACATCGTTTGACATGTTTCCCAGAACTGTAATATAACTTTTTTGACTTTTCGTCTGAACTAAGTGATCGCGCTTTGAGCATTTGGATTAATGGGCTAAACATGCAAACAAAAAGGAGGTATTTGGACATAAATGATGGACTTTACCAAACGATTCAAACATTGTGGAACTTGGATTCCTGGGAGTGCATTCTGATGAAGATCATCAAAGGTAAGTGAATATTTATAACGCTATTTCTGACTTCTGTTGACTCCAACGTGGCGGATATCTGTATGGCTTGATTTGTTGTCTGAGCGCCGTACCCTGATTATTGCATGGTTTGCTTTATCCGTAATTTTTTTTAAAAATCTGACACAGCGGTTGCATTAAGGAAAAGTGTATCTCTAATTCCATGCATGATCAATGTTTATTATGAGTATTTCTGTCAATTTATGTGGCTCTCTGCAATATCCCCTGATGTTTTGGAACTACTAAACATAACATGTCAATGTAAACTCAGATTTTTGTATATAAATATGAACTTTATCGAACAAAACAAGTCCTGTGAGTGTCATCTGATGAAGATCATCAAGGTTAGTGATTCATTTTATCTATATTTCTGCTTTTTGTGCTTTTTTGTGCTTTTTGTGAAAAATGGCTGTGTGTGTTTTGTGACTAGGCTCTGGCCTTTTTTGAAATCGGACACTGTGGTGGGATTAACAACAAGTTCATCTTTAAAATGGTGTAAAATAATTATATGTTTGAGGACTTTTAATTATGAGATTTCTGTTGTTTTGAATTTGTGCCCTCCACTTTCACTGGCTGTTGTTAACGGGATCCAAGCCATAAGAAGTTAACTGACTTGCCTAGTTAAATAAAGGTTTAAAAAATTATTATTATAATTTTTAAAAGCAAATACCCGGAGGGCCAAGTCTAGGACCAAGAGGCTCCTTAACAGCTTCTACCCCTAAGCCATGGGACTGCTGAACAACTAATCAAATGGCTACCAGCACTATTTACATTGACCCCCCACCCCCATATTTGTTTTTCACTGCTGCTACTCACTGTTTATTATCTATGCATAGTCACTTCACCCCTACCTACATGAACAAATGTACTAACCTATATCCCCGCACACTGACTTGGTACCGAACCCCCCTGTATATAGCCTTATTGTTATTCTTGTTGTGTTACTTTATATTCAGATTTTTACTTGTCTATTTGTCTATTTAATAAATAAGGGCATTTCACGGTAAGGTCTACACCTGTACACCTGGGAACAGTCTCTCTCTATAGAGATATCTATAGAGAGAGAGAGGAGAGTACCACTAGTCCAGCAGTGGGGTTATGTTAAGAGATATCTATAGAGAGAGAGAGGGAGGTACCACTAGTCCAGCAGTGGGGTTATGTTAAAGATATCTATAGAGAGAGAGAGGGACGTACCACTAGTCAGTGGTGGGGTTATGTTAAGAGATATCTATAGAGAGAGAGGGGACGTACCACTAGTCCAGCAGTGGGGTTATGTTAAGAGATATCTATAGAGAGAGAGGGACGTACCACTAGTCCAGCAGTGGGGTTATGTTAAGAGATATCTATAGAGAGAGAGAGACGTACCACTAGTCCAGCAGTGGGGTTATGTTAAGAGATATCTATAGAGAGAGAGAGGACGTACCACTAGTCCAGTGGTGGGGTTAAGAGATATCTATAGAGAGAGGGGACGTACCACTAGTCCAGCAGTGGGGTTATGTTAAGAGATATCTATAGAGAGGAGGGACGTACCACTAGTCCAGCAGTGGGGTTATGTTAAGAGATATCTATAGAGAGAGAGGGACGTACCACTAGTCCAGCAGTGGGGTTATGTTAAGAGATATCTATAGAGAGAGAGGGGACGTACCACTAGTCCAGCAGTGGGGTTATGTTAAGAGATATCTATAGAGAGAGAGAGGACGTACCACTAGTCCAGCAGTGGGGGTTATGTTAAGAGATATCTATAGAGAGAGAGGGACGTACCACTAGTCCAGCAGTGGGGTTATGTTAAGAGATATCTATAGAGAGAGAGGGACGTACCACTAGTCCAGCAGTGGGGTTATGTTAAGAGATATCTATAGAGAGAGAGGAGGGACGTACCACTAGTCCAGTGGTGGGGTTAAGAGATATCTATAGAGAGAGGGACGTACCACTAGTCCAGCAGTGGGGTTATGTTAAGAGATATCTATAGAGAGAGGGGACGTACCACTAGTCCAGCAGTGGGGTTATGTTAAGAGATATCTATAGAGAGAGAGGACGTACCACTAGTCCAGCAGTGGGGTTATGTTAAGAGATATCTATAGAGAGAGAGAGGGACGTACCACTAGTCCAGCAGTGGGGTTATGTTAAGAGATATCTATAGAGAGAGAGGGACGTACCACTAGTCCAGCAGTGGGGTTATGTTAAGAGATATCTATAGAGAGAGGGGACGTACCACTAGTCCAGCAGTGGGGTTATGTTAAGAGATATCTATAGAGAGAGAGAGGACGTACCACTAGTCCAGCAGTGGGGTTATGTTAAGAGATATCTATAGAGAGAGAGGGACGTACCACTAGTCCAGCAGTGGGGTTATGTTAAGAGATATCTATAGAGAGAGAGGGACGTACCACTAGTCCAGCAGTGGGGTTATGTTAAGAGAGATATCTATAGAGAGAGAGAGGGGACGTACCACTAGTCCAGCAGTGGGGTTATGTTAAGAGATATCTATAGCGAGAGAGGACGTACCACTAGTCCAGCAGTGGGGTTATGTTAAGAGATATCTATAGAGAGAGAGGGACGTACCACTAGTCCAGCAGTGGGGTTATGTTAAGAGATATCTATAGAGAGAGAGAGGGACGTACCACTAGTCCAGCAGTGGGGTTATGTTAAGAGATATCTATAGAGAGAGGGACGTACCACTAGTCCAGCAGTGGGGTTATGTTAAGAGATATCTATAGAGAGAGAGAGGGAGGTACCACTAGTCCAGCAGTGGGGTTATGTTAAGAGATATCTATAGAGAGAGAGAGGGACATACCACTAGTCCAGCAGTGGGGTTATGTTAAGAGATATCTATAGAGAGAGGGACATACCACTAGTCCAGCAGTGGGGTTAAGAGATATCTATAGAGAGAGAGAGGGAGGTACCACTAGTCCAGCAGTGGGGTTATGTTAAGAGATATCTATAGAGAGAGAGGGACGTACCACTAGTCCAGCAGTGGGGTTATGTTAAGAGATATCTATAGAGAGAGAGGGAGGTACCACTAGTCCAGCAGTGGGGTTATGTTAAGAGATATCTATAGAGAGAGAGGGACGTACCACTAGTCCAGCAGTGGGGTTATGTTAAGAGATATCTATAGAGAGAGAGAGAGAGAGGGACGTACCACTAGTCCAGCAGTGGGGTTATGTTAAGAGATATCTATAGCGAGAGAGGGACGTACCACTTGTCCAGTGGTGGGGTTATGTTAAGAGATATCTATAGAGAGAGAGAGTAAGGTACCACTAGTCCAGCAGTGGGGTTAAGAGATATCTATAGAGAGAGAGGGGACGTACCACTTGTCCAGCAGTGGGGTTATGTTAAGAGATATCTATAGAGAGAGAGGGGACGTACCACTAGTCCAGCAGTGGGGTTATGTTAAGAGATATCTATAGAGAGAGAGAGGGAGGTACCACTAGTCCAGCAGTGGGGTTATGTTAAGAGATATCTATAGAGAGAGAGGGACGTACCACTAGTCCAGCAGTGGGGTTATGTTAAGAGATATCTATAGAGAGAGAGGGAGGTACCACTAGTCCAGCAGTGGGGTTATGTTAAGAGATATCTATAGAGAGAGAGGGACGTACCACTAGTCCAGCAGTGGGGTTATGTTAAGAGATATCTATAGAGAGAGGGACGTACCACTAGTCCAGTGGTGGGGTTAAGAGATATCTATAGAGAGAGAGAGGGACGTACCACTTGTCCAGTGGTGGGGTTAAGAGATATCTATAGAGAGAGAGAGGGACGTACCACTAGTCCAGCAGTGGGGTTATGTTAAGAGATATCTATAGAGAGAGAGGGACGTACCACTAGTCCAGCAGTGGGGTTATGTTAAGAGATATCTATAGAGAGAGAGAGGGACGTACCACTAGTCCAGTGGTGGGGTTAAGAGATATCTATAGAGAGAGAGGGACGTACCACTAGTCCAGCAGTGGGGTTATGTTAAGAGATATCTATAGAGAGAGAGGGACGTACCACTAGTCCAGCAGTGGGGTTATGTTAAGAGATATCTATAGAGAGAGAGGGGACGTACCACTAGTCCAGCAGTGGGGTTATGTTAAGAGATATCTATAGAGAGAGAGAGGACGTACCACTAGTCCAGCAGTGGGGTTATGTTAAGAGATATCTATAGAGAGAGGAGGGACCACTAGTCCAGCAGTGGGGTTATGTTAAGAGATATCTATAGAGAGAGAGGACGTACCACTAGTCCAGCAGTGGGGTTATGTTAAGAGATATCTATAGAGAGAGAGGGGACGTACCACTTGTCCAGTGGTGGGGTTAAGAGATATCTATAGAGAGAGAGAGGGACGTACCACTAGTCCAGCAGTGGGGTTATGTTAAGAGATATCTATAGAGAGAGAGAGGGACGTACCACTAGTCCAGCAGTGGGGTTATGTTAAGAGATATCTATAGAGAGAGAGGGGCGTACCACTAGTCCAGCAGTGGGGTTATGTTAAGAGATATCTATAGAGAGAGAGGGACGTACCACTAGTCCAGCAGTGGGGTTATGTTAAGAGATATCTATAGAGAGAGAGGGACATACCACTAGTCCAGCAGTGGGGTTATGTTAAGAGATATCTATAGAGAGAGAGAGAGGGACGTACCACTAGTCCAGCAGTGTGGTTATGTTAAGAGATATCTATAGAGAGAGAGGGACGTACCACTAGTCCAGCAGTGGGGTTATGTTAAGAGATATCTATAGAGAGAGAGGGACGTACCACTAGTCCAGCAGTGGGGTTATGTTAAGAGATATCTATAGAGAGAGAGAGGACGTACCACTAGTCCAGCAGTGGGGTTATGTTAAGAGATATCTATAGAGAGAGAGGGGACGTACCACTTGTCCAGTGGTGGGGTTAAGAGATATCTATAGAGAGAGAGAGGGACGTACCACTAGTCCAGCAGTGGGGTTATGTTAAGAGATATCTATAGAGAGAGAGAGGGACGTACCACTAGTCCAGCAGTGGGGTTATGTTAAGAGATATCTATAGAGAGAGAGGGACGTACCACTAGTCCAGCAGTGGGGTTATGTTAAGAGATATCTATAGAGAGAGAGAGGGACATACCACTAGTCCAGCAGTGGGGTTATGTTAAGAGATATCTACATAGAGAGAGGGACGTACCACTAGTCCAGCAGTGGGGTTATGTTAAGAGATATCTATAGAGAGAGGGGACGTACCACTAGTCCAGCAGTGGGGTTATGTTAAGAGATATCTATAGAGAGAGAGAGGGAGGTACCACTAGTCCAGCAGTGGGGTTATGTTAAGAGATATCTATAGAGAGAGAGGGGGAGGTACCACTAGTCCAGCAGTGGGGTTATGTTAAGAGATATCTATAGAGAGAGAGAGGGACGTAGCACTAGTCCAGCAGTGGGGTTATGTTAAGAGATATCTATAGAGAGAGAGAGGGGACGTACCACTAGTCCAGCAGTGGGGTTATGTTAAGAGATATCTATAGAGAGAGAGAGGGGGTACCACTAGTCCAGCAGTGGGGTTATGTTAAGAGATATCTATAGAGAGAGAGAGGGACGTACCACTAGTCCAGCAGTGGGGTTATGTTAAGAGATATCTATAGAGAGAGAGAGGGACGTACCACTAGTCCAGCAGTGGGGTTATGTTAAGAGATATCTATAGAGAGAGAGGGACGTACCACTAGTCCAGCAGTGGGGTTATGTTAAGAGATATCTATAGAGAGAGAGAGAGGGACGTACCACTTGTCCAGCAGTGGGGTTATGTTAAGAGATATCTATAGAGAGAGAGGGACGTACCACTAGTCCAGCAGTGGGGTTATGTTAAGAGATATCTATAGAGAGAGAGAGAGGGACGTACCACTAGTCCAGCAGTGGGGTTATGTTAAGAGATATCTATAGAGAGAGAGAGGGAGGTACCACTAGTCCAGCAGTGGGGTTAAGAGATATCTATAGAGAGAGAGGGACGTACCACTTGTCCAGCAGTGGGGTTATGTTAAGAGATATCTATAGAGAGAGAGAGGAGGTACCACTAGTCCAGCAGTGGGGTTAAGAGATATCTATAGAGAGAGAGGGACGTACCACTTGTCCAGCAGTGGGGTTATGTTAAGAGATATCTATAGAGAGAGAGAGGGACGTACCACTAGTCCAGCAGTGGGGTTATGTTAAGAGATATCTATAGAGAGAGAGAGGGACGTACCACTAGTCCAGCAGTGGGGTTATGTTAAGAGATATCTATAGAGAGAGAGAGGGACGTACCACTAGTCCAGCAGTGGGGTTATGTTAAGAGATATCTATAGAGAGAGAGGGAGGTACCACTAGTCCAGCAGTGGGGTTATGTTAAGAGATATCTATAGAGAGAGAGGGACGTACCACTAGTCCAGCAGTGGGGTTATGTTAAGAGATATCTATAGAGAGAGAGGGACGTACCACTAGTCCAGCAGTGGGGTTATGTTAAGAGATATCTATAGAGAGAGAGAGGGACGTACCACTAGTCCAGCAGTGGGGTTATGTTAAGAGATATCTATAGAGAGAGAGAGGGACGTACCACTAGTCCAGCGGTGGGGTTATGTTAAGAGATATCTATAGAGAGAGAGAGGGACGTACCACTTGTCCAGCAGTGGGGTTATGTTAAGAGATATCTATAGAGAGAGAGAGGGAGGTACCACTAGTCCAGCAGTGGGGTTATGTTAAGAGATATCTATAGAGAGAGAGGGAGGTACCACTAGTCCAGCAGTGGGGTTATGTTAAGAGATATCTATAGAGAGAGAGGGAGGTACCACTAGTCCAGCAGTGGGGTTATGTTAAGAGATATCTATAGAGAGAGAGGGACGTACCACTAGTCCAGCAGTGGGGTTATGTTAAGAGATATCTATAGAGAGAGAGAGGGGACGTACCACTAGTCCAGCAGTGGGGTTATGTTAAGAGATATCTATAGAGAGAGAGGGACGTACCACTTGTCCAGCAGTGGGGTTATGTTAAGAGATATCTATAGAGAGAGAGGGGAGGTACCACTAGTCCAGCAGTGGGGTTAAGAGATATCTATAGAGAGAGGGGACGTACCACTTGTCCAGCAGTGGGGTTATGTTAAGAGATATCTATAGAGAGAGAGAGGGACGTACCACTAGTCCAGCAGTGGGGTTATGTTAAGAGATATCTATAGAGAGAGAGAGGGACGTACCACTAGTCCAGCAGTGGGGTTATGTTAAGAGATATCTATAGAGAGAGAGAGGGACGTACCACTAGTCCAGCAGTGGGGTTATGTTAAGAGATATCTATAGAGAGAGAGGGAGGTACCACTAGTCCAGCAGTGGGGTTATGTTAAGAGATATCTATAGAGAGAGAGGGACGTACCACTAGTCCAGCAGTGGGGTTATGTTAAGAGATATCTATAGAGAGAGAGGGACGTACCACTAGTCCAGTGGTGGGGTTATGTTAAGAGATATCTATAGAGAGAGAGAGGGACGTACCACTAGTCCAGCAGTGGGGTTATGTTAAGAGATATCTATAGAGAGAGAGGGACGTACCACTAGTCCAGCAGTGGGGTTATGTTAAGAGATATCTATAGAGAGAGGGGGCGTACCACTAGTCCAGCAGTGGGGTTATGTTAAGAGATATCTATAGAGAGAGAGAGGGACGTACCACTAGTCCAGCAGTGGGGTTATGTTAAGAGATATCTATAGAGAGAGAGGGACGTACCACTAGTCCAGCAGTGGGGTTATGTTAAGAGATATCTATAGAGAGAGAGGGACGTACCACTAGTCCAGCAGTGGGGTTATGTTAAGAGATATCTATAGAGAGAGAGAGGGGACGTACCACTAGTCCAGCAGTGGGGTTATGTTAAGAGATATCTATAGAGAGAGAGGACGTACCACTAGTCCAGCAGTGGGGTTATGTTAAGAGATATCTATAGAGAGAGAGGGACGTACCACTAGTCCAGCAGTGGGGTTATGTTAAGAGATATCTATAGAGAGAGAGGGACGTACCACTAGTCCAGCAGTGGGGTTATGTTAAGAGATATCTATAGAGAGAGAGAGGACATACCACTAGTCCAGCAGTGGGGTTATGCTAAGAGATATCTATAGAGAGAGAGGGACATACCACTAGTCCAGCAGTGGGGTTATGTTTTGGGCTGACATCCCGTTACCGGGATGATATTACAACAGCCAGTGAAAGTGCAGGGCGCTTTTTATCAAACAATACATGTATGAAGTTCATATTTATATCAAAATATGAGTTTACATTGGCGTGTTAGATTCACTAGTTCCAAAAACATCCAGTGATTTTGCATAGCCACATCATTCAACAGAAATACTCATCATAAATGTAGATGATAATACAAGTTATACACATGGAATTATAGATATACCTGGCCTTAATGCGCGGCAGAGTAGCCTACTGGTTAGAGCGTTGGACTAGTAACCGAAAGGTTGCAAGTTCGAATCCCGAGTTGACAAGGTACAAATCTGTCGTTCTGCCCCTGAACAGGCAGTTAACCCACTGTTCCCAGGCCGCCATTGAAAATAATAATTTGTTCCTAAGTGACTTGCCTAGTAAAATAAAGGTAAAAAATAATATATATTTTTTTAAATGCAACCGCTGTGTCTGATTTCAAAAGACCTTACGGAATAAGCAAACAATGCAATAATCTGAGACTGCGCTCAGAAAAATAGCAAAAATAGCCGCCATGTTGGCGTCAACATAAACAAGAAATTACATGATAAATATTCCCTTACCTTTGATGACCTTCATCAGAAAGCACTCCCAGGAATCCCAGGTCCACAATAAATGTTTGTTTTGTTTGATAATGTCCGTTATTTATGTCCAAATACCTCCTTTTGTTAGCGCGTTACGCCGGACAAAAAAATTCTAAAAAGTTATATTACAGGTCGAAGAAACATTTCAAACTAAGTACAGAATCAATCATTAGGATGTTTTTAACATATAGCTTCAATAAAGTTCCAACCGGAGTATTCCTTTGTCTTCATGATCAATGGAATACAAGTGGATACCATGAGGAATGCGCATGATCAGAAATTGGCTGACTGCCAGACACCTGATACATTCTGCTCTCATTCAGTCCCACAACACAGTAGAAGTCTCATTCAAATTTCTATAGATATTTGACATCTAGTGGAAGCCCTAGGAAGTGCAACAACATTCATATCCCAAGGGGATTTCAATGGGAACTGTGGTGAATAAATACCAAGCTCAGATTTCTCACTTCCTGTTTTGATTTCCCCTCAGGATTTTAACTGCCATATGAGTTCTGTTATACTCACAGACATCATTCAAACAGTTTTAGAAACTTTAGAGTGTTTTCTATCCAATACTAATAATAATATGCATATATTTAGCAACTGAGACTGAGGAGCAGGCCGTTTACTTTGAGCAACTTATTCATCCAAGCTACTCAATACTGCCCCAGCCATAAGAAGTTAAGAGATATCTATAGAGAGAGAGAGGGACGTACCACTAGTCCAGCAGTGGGGTTATGTTAAGAGATATCTATAGAGAGAGGGACGTACCACTAGTCCAGCAGTGGGGTTATGTTAAGAGATATCTATAGAGAGAGAGAGGGAGGTACCACTAGTCCAGCAGTGGGGTTATGTTAAGAGATATCTATAGAGAGAGAGGGGGACGTACCACTAGTCCAGCAGTGGGGTTAAGAGATATCTATAGAGAGAGAGAGGGACGTACCACTTGTCCAGTGGTGGGGTTCTTGTGGGCGTAGGGAGGTCCTCTAATGTGGTTCCACATCTGACCTGAAGTCATGATCAGGCAGAAACACTAGAGAGAACGCAAACCGTTGACAATGACTCAACACTTATTCATCCATAACTTTGATTCTCAGCTACATAATGAACCAGTGTGTTCCTACCAGAGCAGAGAAGGCCCAGACGTTCTTGTTGTAGAGGAATTCCAGGTTGTTTCTGCGGAGGTAAGCCAGTCCTCCTATCACTGCCAGCAGGAATCCCAGCATCAACGGCCCCGCATAGTTAGGAGGACGGATCACACGGATCTACACAGAGAGAGACACACACACAAGAGATTGACACACACACATACATATTGTATTGCCTTACCTTCCTAATCTTACTACTGTCATGACGTTGGCCTGGGGGTAGGAAATTAACTATATTCTGGTAATCCGACCAATGGAACATATGCGGTGGTACTTATTGAATATGATGTCAGTTTAGTTGTCATCTGAGACATTCTCATCAATGATAAGATGACAAACTTTACAGTGGAAAGTCTACACATCAGAGTTATCGGATTCACATGGAATTGTTGTTCAATTTAAATGTTTGAATATGAAATTATTCATGATGGGATGAAATGTGATTTAAGCTTCTAAAATGTGAGATTTGGGTTTTCATAAGGTAGGGCTCTGCTCAATCAGTGGCCCGCCCTGTGAAGGGACATGAGCTATAAAACTTTTCAAACACGCCCTCCTCTCCCTTCCTATATAATCCCTTGACGACAATATAACCTCCTGTTCCGAGGACGTGAGGACAATGGTCCGATGTCAGAATGGTTCAGATAATAACTACAGAACGAAGCCAACATCAGCGTGAGCTATGGTTGCGAATGGTATGAACTTTGAACTCTTATTCACTACAGAAGTGATACCTACTAGCCGTTGAGTTAGCAACAGCCGCGGCAAACGAGGGTTAGGAAGGAACAGACAGAGTATCCCGTCTATCACACAACGACGTTACTACAACGTATCCAATTGACAATCAGAGACCTTCTTCAAAGGACTCGGTTGGGCAACATGGCCTTCCATCTACCACCAACCTACTGAAGCGCAGCTCAGATTAAATATTTATTGTATTTTCCTTTTCCAAATTGGCGGTAATTTAGAATGCATAAGATACTGTATTTACGTTAGCACAGCTTCACCCTTTGTTTTTCAGTCTTTCCGCTCTTTCACTTTCACCCAGCCCCTTTACTTTTGTGTAACAAGCTGTCATATCTTCTCCGCCCGCTAGGACGTTTTCCTTTATGACGTAATTTGTAATCAAGTTATGATTAATTATGTGTATGTGTAATTCTGTGTGATTAGTTAGGTATTTAGTAAATAAATAATTAAACCCAATTTTGCATTGCTGATTCAACTTGTTGGCCAAGGTTCGTGCAGATAACTAAGAATTTACAACTTTCTTATGAGACTGAATCAAGATGACGATTAATACTGACTGCTATTGATGTCAAATATTACTAGTTCTTTAAGGGTTTATTCGGAAGATAACAGCTCTATAAATATTATTTTGTGGTGCCAGACTCTCTAGTTAATTACATTTACATGATTAGCTCAATCAGGTAATATTAATTACGGAGAAATTATTTTATAGAATAGCATGTCAAATCACTTAATCCGGCATAGCCAAAGACACGACACTACATTTGCACACACTGTATATAGATTTATTTTCTATTGTGTTATTGACTGTACGTTTGTTTATCCAATGTGTAACTCTGCGTTGTTGTTTTTGTCGCACTGCTTTGCTTTATCTTGGCCAGATCACAGTTGTAAATGAGAACTTGTTCTCAACTGGCCAACCTGGTTAATTAAAGTTGAAATAAAAACAAATTTAAAAAATACACACCTGATCACCCACATCTACTCAGATAAACACAGACTAATACATTACGCAAATACCTAGCGTGAGAGGTGAAAGGTAAAGAGGTGAGAGGTCAGGAGGGGCTACCTGTACGTCAGTGCGGTCCCCGACCCAGCGGGCCAGTTGTTCTGCAGCGAAGCCTCTGACCTGCAGCTCATAGGAGTCAGACTTCTTAGGCTTCCCTTTAGCAGGAAATGGATGAAGGAGGGAGCCGAGTTCATATTCAACTGGGAGACAAATAACACAGATAAATAAATACTACTATATACACAAATATACACAAATAACACAGATAAATAAATACTACTATATACACAAATAAAACAGATATATAACTAGTACTATATACACAAATAAGATATGTAACTACAACTATATACACAAATAACAGATATATAACTACTACTATATTCATATACACTACATATAAAACTACTACTATATTCATATACACTACATATAAAACTACTACTATATTCATATACACTACATATATAACTACTACTATATTCATATATAACTACTACTATATTCATATATAACTACTACTATATTCATATACACTACATATATAACTACTACTATATTCATATACACTACATATATAACTACTACTATATTCATATACACTACATATATAACTACTACTATATTCATATACACTACATATATAACTACTACTATATTCATATATAACTACTACTATATTCATATAAACTACATATATAACTACTACTATATTCATATACACTACATATATAACTACTATATTCATATACACTACATATATAACTACTACTATATTCATATATAACTACTACTATATTCATATACACTACATATATAACTACTACTATATTCATATATAACTACATATATAACTACTATATTCATATACACTACATATATAACTACTACTATATTCATATACACTACATATATAACTACTATATTCATATACACTACATATATAACTACTATATTCATATACACTACATATATAACTACTACTATATTCACATACATTACATATATAACTACTACTATATTCATATACACTACATATATAACTACTACTATATTCATATATAACTACTACTATATTCATATACACTACATATATAACTACTACTATATTCATATATAACTACATATATAACTACTATATTCATATACACTACATATAAAACTACTACTATATTCATATACACTACATATATAACTACTATATTCATATACACTACATATATAACTACTACTATATTCATATACACTACATATATAACTACTACTATATTCATATACACTACATATATAACTACTACTATATTCATATATAACTACTACTATATTCATATACACTACATATATAACTACTACTATATTCATATACACTACATATATAACTACTACTATATTCATATATAACTACTACTATATTCATATACACTACATATATAACTACTACTATATTCATATACACTACATATATAACTACTACTATATTCATATATAACTACTACTATATTCATATACACTACATATATAACTACTATATTCATATACACTACATATATAACTACTACTATATTCATATACACTACATATATAACTACTACTATATTCATATACACTACATATATAACTACTACTATATTCATATACACTACATATATAACTACTACTATATTCATATATAACTACTACTATATTCATATACACTACATATATAACTACTACTATATTCATATACACTACATATATAACTACTACTATATTCATACATAACTACTACTATATTCATATATAACTCCTACTATATTCATATATAACTACTACTATATTCATATATAACTACTACTATATTCATATATAACTCCTACTATATTCATATATAACTACTACTATATTCATATACACTACATATATAACTACTACTATATTCATATACACTACATATATAACTACTATATTCGCATACACTACAGATTTTACTACTACTATATTCATATACACGACATACACTGCTCAAAAAAATAAAGGGAACACTAAAATAACACATCCTAGATCTGAATGAATGAAATATTCTTATTAAATACTTTTTCTTTACATAGTTGAATGTGCTGACAACAAAATCACACAAAAATTATCAATGGAAATCAAATTTATCAACCCATGGAGGTCTGGATTTGGAGTCACTCAAAATTAAAGTGGAAAACCACACTACAGGCTGATCCAACTTTGATGTAATGTCCTTAAAACAAGTCAAAATGAGGCTCAGTAGTGTGTGTGGCCTCCACGTGCCTGTATGACCTCCCTACAACGCCTGGGCATGCTCCTGATGAGGTGGCGGATGGTCTCCTGAGGGATCTCCTCCCAGACCTGGACTAAAGCATCCGCCAACTCCTGGACAGTCTGTGGTGCAACGTGGCGTTGGTGGATGGAGCGAGACATGATGTCCCAGATGTGCACAATTAGATTCAGCTCTGGGGAACGAGTGGGCCAGTCCATAGCATCAATGCCTTCCTCTTGCAGGAATTGCTGACACACTCTAGCCACATGAGGTTTAGCATTGTCTTGCATTAGACGGAACCCAGGGCTAACCGCACCAGCATATGGTCTCACAAGGGGTCTGAGGATCTCATCTCGGTACCTAATGGCAGTCAGGCTACCTCTGGCGAGCACATGGAGGGCTGTGCGGCCCCCAAAGAAATGCCACCCCACACCATGACTGACTCACCGCCAAACCGGTCATGCTGGAGGATGTTGCAGGCAGCAGAACGTTCTCCACGGCGTCTCCAGACTGTCACGTCTGTCACATGTGCTCAGTGTGAACCTGCTTTCATCTGTGAAGGGCCCAGGGCACCAGTGGCAAACGCCAAGCGTCCTGCACGGTGTTGGGCTGTAAGCACAACCCCACCTGTGGACGTCGGGCCCTCATGCCACCCTCATGGAGTCTGTTTCTGTGTTCCCTTTATTTGTTTGAGCAGTGTATATAACTACTACTATTTCATACATACTACATATATACACTACTACTATATTAATGTAGTATATGTGAATATAGTAGTAGTTAAATATGTAGTATATATGGATATAGTAGTATTTAAATCTGTAGTATATATGAATATAGTAGTATATGAATATAGTAGGAGTTCAAACTTTAGTATATATGAATATAGTAGGAGTTATATATGTAGTGTATATGAATGTAGTAGTAGTTATATATGTAGTATATATGAATATAGTAGTAGTTATACAGTGGGGCAAAAAGTATTTAGTCAGCCACCAATTGTGCAAGTTCTCCCACTTAAAAGATGAGAGAGGCCTGTAATTTTCATCATTTCATAATTTTCCACCATTATTTGCAAATTACAAATGTAAAAATCCTACAATGTGATTTTATGGATTTTTTTTCTCATTTTGTCTGTCATAGTTGAAGTGTACCTATGATGAAAATTACAGGCCTCTCTCATCTTTTAAGTGGGAGAACTTGCACAATTGGTGGCTGACTAAATACTTTTTGCCCCACTGTATAACTACTACTATATTCATATATACTACATATAAAACTACGACTATATTATTATATAACTACTACTATATTCATATAAAACTATGACTATATTATTATATAACTACTACTATATTCATACACACTACTGAGTTGATATGCACCAGTTAAAGCAGTGTTCCAGAAGGTTCATGTTGTAATGATCCAGTCAGGTAGAGTCACCAGACAGAGCTGCTGTCAAGTGTAGTTTCACTTAAAGAACGTGAGCTGTCGAGATCAGGCTGGTTTACCGATGCCATCCGTTAGGCTCTAATGGACAGCTTAAAGCCTGGCTCTAAATAACACATGAAGGGTGAAATGAACTAAAAGAGATAGAAGAGTTATACCATCTGAAAGACGTCAGATCCTTCATCAAAGTCGACGGTAGCGAAGAAGACCTTGTTGGTGAAGGCACTGGAGTAACGCCAGGAATTAGCTAGGATCTGGTACTCCTCGTCAGCCTGTCTGTAGAGGGGTGGACACACACAGTACGTCAAATACCTTTCAATATTTCAGATAGCAATGATTTAGTGTGTCAGAACAATGGAACTAATAGACAAGTCACAAAAGTCTGGCGTACTGGGCGTACCACAAAGGCATATTAGGACATGCATTTGCCCCATCCATGTGTAAAACTAACATGTGACCCCTTACTGGCAGACTACACACAGTCTCTGTTAATGACTGGCAGACTACACACAGTCTCTGTTACTGACTGGCAGACTACACACAGTCTCTGTTACTGACTGGCAGACTAGACACAGTCTCTGTTACTGACTGGCAGACTAGACACAGTCTCTGTTACTGACTGGCAGACTACAAATTGTCTCTGTTACGGACCGGCAGACTACACACAGTCTCTGTTACTGACTGGCAGACTACACACAGTCTCTGTTACTGACTGGCTGACTACACACAGTCTCTGTTACTGACTGACAGACTAGACAGTCTCTGTTACTGACTGGCAGACTACACACAGTCTCTGTTACTGACTGGCAGACTACACAGTCTCTGTTACTGACTGGCAGACTAGACACAGTCTCTGTTACTGACTGGCAGACTACAAATTGTCTCTGTTACGGACCGGCAGACTACAAATTGTCTCTGTTATGGACCGGCAGACTACACACAGTCTCTGTTACTGACTGGCAGACTACAAATTGTCTCTGTTACGGACCGGCAGACTACACACAGTCTCTGTTACTGACTGGCAGACTACACACAGTCTCTGTTACTGACTGGCAGACTACACACAGTCTCTGTTACTGACTGGCAGACTACACACAGTCTCTGTTACTGACTGGCAGACTACACACAGTCTCTGTTACTGACTGGCAGACTACACACAGTCTCTGTTACTGACCGGCAGACTACAAATTGTCTCTGTTACTGACCGGCAGACTACAAATTGTCTCTGTTACGGACCGGCAGACTACAAATTGTCTCTGTTATGGACCGGCAGACTACAAATTGTCTCTGTTACTGACTGGCAGACTACAAATTGTCTCTGTTATGGACCGGCAGACTACAAATTGTCTCTGTTACTGACCGGCAGACTACAAATTGTCTCTGTTATGGACTGGCAGACTACAAATTGTCTCTGTTACTGACCGGCAGACTACAAATTGTCTCTGTTACTGACTGGCAGACTACAAATTGTCTCTGTTACTGACCGGCAGACTACAAATTGTCTCTGTTACTGACTGGCAGACGGTTTGTTTGAATTATTTTTTGGCTCCATAAAGTAATCCAACAATGTGTACGCTGTCATCTTGTCTATTTCAAGTCTTCTCTCATTGATCGAGACAGGTGAGTATCATGACATGTGACACCCACCTGTCACCCCAATTCAAATGAAACCCCTGCACTGAAGACAGACATTTTATGAGACTCATGTTTGCACGAATCGTGGACAAATACAGTATCGCCAAGGTTGGTAGAAAATTCCCTCCACTACACCAAACTGTACCCACCCTGTAACTCCCAGTAATGGATACCAAACACCTTTGATTAAATCACATTATCTGGTGTAACAATTTGTAGATAAGTTACTTGCAGACGCCACACTGTCTCTGTGGCTGCAGGGCGGTGAACATGATGACCACAGAGTAGTTCCTGGGAGGAGCCTTCACAAAGCGACGAAACTTCTCCCCCGTTCATACGGATCACAGCTCTCTTCCCTGTCCAGTCCATAAGCTGACTCACCTTCTCAGAGAGCAGGGTCTGGAGGGAGAAAAGGGGAAGAGGGGTTAGAGGTCAGAGTCGTATAGCGACCTGGTCCATCAGCTGGCCCACCTTCTCAGAGAGCAGGGTCTGGAGGGAGAAAAGGGAAGAGGGGTTAGAGGTCAGAGTCGTATAGCGACCTGGTCCATCAGCTGGCCCACCTACTCAGACAGCAGGGTCTGGAGGGAGAGAGAAGAGGGCAAAGAGGTTAGGGTTTACAGGTCAGGGTGTTATACCGGCCCACCCACTCAGACAGCAGGGTCTGGAAGGAGAGAGAAGAGGGGTTAGAGATCAGGGTCTTAATACCAGCCCAGTCCATCAACTGGCCCACCCTCTCAGAGAACAAGTCTCTAGTGTATCTACCTAGCTCGAGACGAAAGAGGGCACCTTCCTCACCCGGAAGTGCTAACAACGTTTAGGAATGATGCGGATTATAGCTGCAGGAAGGGTCAAAGTTCGAGACCATGTAGAAGATAGACACGGCAATATGTGACGTGTTAGTTATTTCAATGAGCTAGATACTTATATATGAAGCATACTGACGATGCAAACTAGCTAGGTAACCGGTTCCTTCCTAAAAGTTCATGGCTAGCTAGCTAAACCTATCTCTCCTAGACCCATGAGCTAACGTTAGCCTGCTAGCTAGTGTAATGATTATGACACCGTGCGCTGAGAATAAAATACCTCCTTTTTCTTCTGTCCGGTTGAAGGGATTCCATAGAAACTCAACATCAACAACAACGAATACAAAACTTTTAGATACATTTTAATCATCTTTCACAGAGGCGCTTCCGTCAATCGACTGACCACGGATTGAAGGATTCTCTGTAACATTCCGATTGGTCGATTTTCCGCCTCAAGAGCCAATGGCGTGATAGGGGCAGAGACTGTAAAGAAAGCGAGACACCCTACTTCCGATTTTTTCTGATTGGGGTGGGGCATCTCCTTATTGTAATGCTTGTTTTCAGTATTTGATGAGGCTTGTTTACGTCAACCACCTGTATTAAATGCTATGCTACTAGCCTCATATACCATGAATATGCATAGCCATCTCGAGACAATTCCGATATAAAGTGTTTTTTTTTTCAAAGTTGCCGGGATGTCACGTGTCCTACTTATATTAGTACAATCATAAAAACTTAAGCCTTACAAAACTTCTATTCGATCAAAAAAACCTCACGTAGCAAATAAGCCATTCATTTTTTGTTGGTTAAATTAAACACTTTTATTGACCTCCAAACATAAACTTCTTGCTTGGTGGGGGAGAGATTCCACACAGATTTCATGCTAAATTGGGCCTCTCTTCCTCTTCTCTGCTGTAATGCAGGAACCGTGAGCTCATGAGGGAAAGCATGCTCACAGGACATAAATAAATGCTCACAATTATTTTCAATGGTAAACGGGGAGTAAACTATCTTATTTATCCACCATCTTTGAAAATGAGTCTTGGGTGTATGAAGTAAGATTTGGGGTGCATTCAAAATGAGTACTGTTTTTAAACGTTTCAAATAGTTCACTCTGAAACGTTAAAAACAAAGATTTGAGACAAGTTAAATGAACAGCAAACCAACAAGGGTTTAAGGAGAAGACACAGGTCATCACGTTTTATAACATCACATGTTCAGTTCTTCTACATCCGTGTCACTTTGAAAATATTAAATTAATTAACATCAGAATGTGGTATTGGCATTGGTGTATCTTTGTGTAATAAATCAATCCATCTTTATTCAAATAGTGGACAATCTAAATGAGTTATCGCCATTGCGGTAATGACCAGAATAAAAAACACTTTCCTATTTTGACACATTCACAGACTTTTCTTGAAGGTGGAACCCTCTTGGAACCTACCAAACCCTGTTTCATGTCATATTCTGTTCCACTGTCACTTCCTTTTTACACTGTCACTTCCTGTTCTACAGCATGCGTCAAACTCATAACAGGGAAGGCCGAGTGTCTGCGGGTTTTCGCTCCTTCCTTGTATTTGATTCATGAAATAAGGTCACTATTTAGTAAGGAACTCCCCACAAATGGTTGTCTAGTGCTTAATTGAAAGATTTGAAACCTGCAGACACCAAGCCCTCCGAGGAATGAGTTTGACACCCTTGTTCTACACTGACTTCACAGTTCTTGGGTGACTCGATGTCTAAAAATGTTGTAAAACTCCAAAATTGGTAATGTTGTTCAGTGTGATGTTAATGAGGCGATACTGTGAGACAGCTGTTGTGTACAACCATAGAGTACTTAGTCCTATATACATTTATATAGCTTTATTAATCTGACCCGCTATGTAAATAACGTTTATATAGCTTTATTAATCTGACCTGCTATGTACATAACATTTAGATAGCTTTATTAATCTGACCTGCTATGTACATAACATTTAGATATCTTTATTAATCTGACCTGCTATGTACATAACATTTAGATATCTTTATTAATCTGTCCTGCTATGTACATAACATTTAGATATCTTTATTAATCTGACCTGCTATGTACATAACATTTAGATATCTTTATTAATCTGACCTGTTATGTACATAACATTTAGATATCTTTATTAATCTGTCCTGCTATGTACATAACATTTAGATATCTTTATTAATCTGACCTGTTATGTACATAACATTTAGATATCTTTATTAATCTGACCTGCTATGTACATAACATTTAGATATCTTTATTAATCTGACCTGCTATGTACATAACATTTAGATATCTTTATTAATCTGACCTGTTATGTACATAACATTTAGATATCTTTATTAATCTGTCCTGCTATGTACATAACATTTAGATATCTTTATTAATCTGACCTGTTATGTACATAACATTTAGATATCTTTATTAATCTGACCTGCTATGTACATAACATTTAGATATCTTTATTAATCTGACCTGTTATGTACATAACATTTAGATATCTTTATTAATCTGACCTGCTATGTACGTAACATTTAGATATCTTTATTAATCTGACCTGCTATGCACATAACATTTAGATATCTTTATTAATCTGACCTGCTATGTACGTAACATTTAGATATCTTTATTAATCTGACCTGCTATGTACGTAACATTTAGATATCTTTATTAATCTGACCTGTTATGTACATAACATTTAGATATCTTTATTAATCTGACCTGCTATGTACGTAACATTTAGATATCTTTATTAATCTGACCTGCTATGTACATAACGTTTATCGTTCTCAACTAACATCAAGGCGGTGGCCCGTTCCTAAAAAAAAAAAATTAAAAAAAATATGCCATTTAGCGGACGCTTTTATCCAAAGCGACTTACAGTCATGTGTGCATACATTCTACGTATGGGTGGTCCCGGGAATCGAACCCACTACCCTGGCGTTACAAGCGCCATGCTCTACCAACTGAGCTACAGAAGGACCAGAAGGTTCATGCTCTACAACATCCGCAGAGTACGACCCTGCCTCACACAGGAAGCGGCGCAGGTCCTAATTCAGGCACTTGTCATCTCCCCGTCTGGATTACTGCAACTCGCTGTTGGCTGGGCTCCCTGCCTGTGCCATTAAAACCCTACAACTCATCCAGAACGCCGCAGCCCGTCTGGTGTTCAACCTTCCCAAGTTCTCTCACGTCACCCCGCTCCTCCGCTCTCTCCACTGGCTTCCAGTTGAAGCTCGCATCCGCTACAAGACCATGGTGCTTGCCTACGGAGCTGTGAGGGGAACGGCACCTCAGTACCTCCAGGCTCTGATCAGGCCCTACACCCAAACAAGGGCACTGCGTTCATCCACCTCTGGCCTGCTCGCCTCCCTACCACTGAGGAAGTACAGTTCCCGCTCAGCCCAGTCAAAACTGTTCGCTGCTTTGGCCCCCCAACGGTGGAACAAACTCCCTCACGACGCCAGGACAGTGGAGTCAATCACCACCTTCCGGAGACACCTGAAACCCCACCTCTTTAAGGAATACCTAGAATAGGATAAGTAATCCTTCTCACCCCCCTAAAAGATTTAGATGCACTATTGTAAAGTGGCTGTTCCACTGGATGTCATAAGGTGAATGCACCAATTTGTAAATCGCTCTGGATAAGAGCGTCTGCTAAATGACTTAAATGTAATGTAAATGTAAATGTTTAGATACCTTTATTAATCTGACCTGCTATGTACATAACATTTAGATATCTTTATTAATCTGACCCGCTATGTACATAACATTTAGATATCTTTATTAATCTGACCTGCTATGTACATAACATTTATATAGCTTTATTAATCTGACCTGCTATGTACATAACATTTAGATATCTTTATTAATCTGACCTGCTATGTACATAACATTTAGATAGCTTTATTAATCTGACCTGCTATGTACATAACATTTAGATAGATTTATTAATCTGACCTGCTATGTACATAACATTTAGATAGCTTTATTAATCTGACCTGCTATGTACATAACATTTAGATATCTTTATTAATCTGACCTGCTATGTACATAACATTTAGATAGCTTTATTAATCTGACCTGCTATGTACAAATCAAATCAAATCAAATCAAATCAAATGGTATTTGTCACATACACATGGTTAGCAGATGTTAATGCGAGTGTGTAGCGAAAATGCTTGTGCTTCTAGTTCCGACAATGCAGTGATAACCAACAAGTAATCTAACTAACAATTCCAAAACTACTGTCTTATACACAGTGTAAGGGGATAAAGAATATGTACATAAGGATATATCAATGAGTGATGGTACAGAGCAGCATACAGTAGATGGTATCGAGTACAGTATATACATATGAGATGAGTATGTAGACAAAGTAAACAAAGTGGCATAGTTAAAGTGGCTAGTGATACATGTATTACATAAGGATGCAGTCGATGATGTAGAGTACAGTATATACGTATGCATATGAGATGAATAATGTAGGTAAGTAACATTATATAAGGTAGCATTGTTTAAAGTGGCTAGTGATATATTTACATCATTTCCCATCAATTCCCATTATTAAAGTGGCTGGAGTTGGGTCAGTGTCAATGACAGTGTGTTGGCAGCAGCCACTCAATGTTAGTGGTGGCTGTTTAAAAGTCTGATGGCCTTGAGATAGAAGCTGTTTTTCAGTCTCTCGGTCCCAGCTTTGATGCACCTGTACTGACCTCGCCTTCTGGATGATAGCGGGGTGAACAGGCAGTGGTTCGGGTGGTTGATGTCCTTGATGATCTTTATGGCCTTCCTGTAACATCGGGTGGTGTAGGTGTCCTGGAGGGCAGGTAGTTTGCCCCCGGTGATGCGTTGTGCAGACCTCACTACCCTCTGGAGAGCCTTACGGTTGAGGGCGGAGCAGTTGCCGTACCAGGCGGTGATACAGCCCGCCAGGATGCTCGGATTGTGCATCTGTAGAAGTTTGTGAGTGCTTTTGGTGACAAGCCGAATTTCTTCAGCCTCCTGAGGTTGAAGAGGTGCTGCTGCGCTCTTCTTCACGACGCTGTCAGTGTGAGTGGACCAATTCAGTTTGTCTGTGATGTGTATGCCGAGGAACTTAAAACTTGCTACCCTCTCCACTACTGTTCCATCGATGTGGATAGGGGGTGTTCCTCTGCTGTTTCCTGAAGTCCACAATCATCCCCTTAGTTTTGTTGACGTTGAGTGTGAGGTTATTTTCCTGACACCACACTCCGAGGGCCCTCACCTCCTCCCTGTAGGCCGTCTCGTCGTTGTTGGTAATCGCCTACCACTGTTGTGTCGTCCGTGTGTTGAGGATCAGCGGGGAAGAGATGTTGTTGCCACCCTCACCACCTGGGGGCGGCCCGTCAGGGAAGTCCAGTACCCAGTTGCACAGGGGCGGGGGTCGAGACCCAGGGTCTCGAGCTTGATGACGAGCTTGGAGGGTAATATGGTGTTGAATGCCGAGCTGTAGTCGATGAACAGCATTCTCACATAGGTATTCCTCTTGTCCAGGTGGGTTAGGGCAGTGTTCAGTGTGGTTGAGATTGCATCGTCTGTGGACCTATTTGGGCGGTAAGCAAATTGGAGTGGGTCTAGGTGTCAGGTAGGGTGGAGGTGATATGGTCCTTGACTAGTCTCTCAAAGCACTTCATGATGACGGAAGTGAGTGCTACGGGGCGGTCGTCGTTTAGCTCAGTTACCTTAGCTTTCTTGGGAACAGGAACAATGGTGGCCCTTGAAGCATGTGGAACAGCAGACTGGTATAGGGATTGATTGAATATGTCCGTAAACACACCGGCCAGCTGGTCTGCACATGCTCTGAGGGCGCGGCTGGGGATGCCGTCTGGGCCTGCAGCCTTGCGGGGTTAACACGTTTAAATGTCTTACTCACCTCGGCTGCAGTGAAGGAGAGACCGCATGTTTTCGTTGCAGGCCGTGTCAGTGGCACTGTATTGTCCTCAAAGCGGGCAAAAGTTATTTAGTCTGCCTGGGAGCAAGACATCCTGGTCCGTGACTGGGCTGGGTTTCTTCTTATAGTCCGTGATTGACTGTAGACCCTGCCACATGCCTCTTGTGTCTGAGCCATTGAATTGAGATTCCACTTTGTCTCTGTACTGACGCTAGCTTGTTTAATAGCCTTGCGGAGGGAATAGCTGCATTGTTTATATTCGGACATGTTACCAGACACCTTGCCCTGATTAAAAGCAGTGGTTCGCGCTTTCAGTTTCACGAATGCTGCCATCAATCCACGGTTTCTGGTTAGGGAATGTTTTTATCGTTGCTATGGGAACGACATCTTGACGCACGTTCTAATGAACTCGCACACCGAATCAGCTTATTCGTCAATATTTTTATCTGACGCAATACCAAACATGTCCCAGTCCACGGATGGAAGCAGTCTTGGAGTGTAGAGTCAGCTTGGTCGGACCAGCGTTGGACAGACCTCAGCGTGGGAGCCTCTTGTTTTAGTTTCTGCCTGTAGGCAGGGATCAGCAAAATAGAGTCGTGGTCAGCTTTTCCGAAAGGGGGCGGGGCAGGGCCTTATATGCGTCATGGAAGTTAGAGTAACAATGATCCAAGGTTTTACCACCCTGGTTGCGCAATCGATATGCTGATAAAATTTAGGGAGTCTTGTTTTCAGATTAGCTTTGTTAAAATCCCCAGCTACAATGAATACAGCCTCCGGATAAATGGTTTCCAGTTTGCAAAGAGTTAAATAAAGTTTGTTCAGAGCCATCGATGTGTCTGCTTGGGGGGATGTATACGGCTGTGATTATAATCGAATTGAGAATTCTCTTGGAAGATAATGCGGTCTACATTTGATTGGCAGAATTCTAAATCAGGTGAACAGAAGGATTTGAGTTCCTGTATGTTTCCTTCATCACACCATGTCTCGTTAGTCATGAGGCATACGCCCCGCCACTCTTCTTACCAGAAAGATGTTTGTTTCTGTCGGGCGCGTGCGTGGAGAAACCCGTTGGCTGCACCGCATCGGACCGCGTCCAGCAAGTAGCCATGTTCCGTGAAGCAGAGAACGTTGCAGTCTCTGATGTCCTCTGAATGCCACCCTTGCTCTGATTTCGTCAACCTTGTTGTCAAGAGACTGGACATTGGCAATACGAGTGCTGGGAGTGTGGTCTATACTAAGGTCTATATTATATTATGACATACCAGCTAGATCTACTGTCTCTATTATATTGACATACCAGCTAGATCTACTGTCATCTGTATCTATTATATTATGACAGACCAGCTAGATCTACTGTCTCTATTATATTATGACAGAACAGCTAGATCTGCTGTTTCTATTATATTATGACAGACCAGCTAAATCTACTGTCTCTATTATATTATGACAGACCAGCAAGATCTACTGTCTCTATTATATTATGTCAGACCAGCTAGATCTTCTGTCTCTATTGTATTCTGAGAGACCAACTTGATCTACTGTCTCTATTGTATTATGAGAGACCAGCTGGATCTACTGTCTCTATTGTATTATGACAGACCAGCTAGATCTACTGTCTCTATTGTATTATGACAGACCAGCTAGAACTAAGGTCTATATTATATTATGAAAGACCAGCGAGATCTACTGTCTCTGTTATATTATGACATACCAGCTAGATCTACCGTCTCTATTATATTATGACATACCAGCTAGATCTACTGTCTCTGTCTCGATTATATTATGACAGACCAGCTAGATCTACTGTCTCTATTATATTATGACCTACCAGCTAGATGTACTGTCTCTATTATATTATGACAGACCAGCTAGATCTACTGTCTCTATTATATTATGACAGACCAGCAAGATCTACTGTCTCTATTGTATTATGAGAGACCAACTTCATCTACTGTCTCTATTGTATTATGAGAGACCAGCTTGATCTACTGTCTCTATTACATTATTAAAGACTAGCTGGATCTACAGTCTCTATTGTATTATGACATACCAGCTAGATCTACTGTCTCTATTGTATTATGACAGACCAGCTAGATCTACTGTCTCTATTATATTATGACAGAAAAGCTAGATCTGCTGTCTCTATAATATTATGACAGACCAACTAGATCTGCTGTCTCTATTATATTATGACAGACCAGCTAGATCTACGGTCTCTATTATATTATGACAGACCCGCTAGATCTACTGTCTCTATTATATTATGTCAGAACAGCTAGATCTTCTGTCTCTATTGTATTATGACGGACCAGCTAGATCTGCTGTTTCTATTATATTATGACAGACCAACTAGATCTGCTGTCTCTATTATATTATGACAGACCAGCTAGATCAGCTGTCTCTATTATATTATGACATACCAGCTAGATCTACTGTCTCTGTCTCGATTATATTATGACAGACCAGCTAGATCTACTGTGTCTATTATATTATGAGAGACCAACTTGATCTACTGTCTCTATTGTATAATGAGAGACCAGCTTGATCTACTGTCTCTATTACATTATTAAAGACTAGCTGATCTACAGTCTCTATTGTATTATGACATACCAGCTAGATCTACTGTCTCTATTGTATTATGACAGACCATCTAGATCTGCACAATGTCTCTATTATATTATCACAGAAAAGCTAGATCTGCTGTCTCTATTATATTTATGACAGACCAGCTAGATCTACTGTCTCTGTCTCGATTATATTATGACAGACCAGCTAGATCTACTGTCTCTATTATATTATGACATACCAGCTAGATCTACTGTCTCTATTATATTATGACATACCAGCAAGATGTACTGTCTCTATTATATTATGACAGACCAGCTAGATCTTCTGTCTCTATTGTATTATGACAGACCAGCTAGATGTACTGTCTCTATTGTATTATGACAGACCAGCTAGATCTACTGTCTCTGTTACATTATGACAGACTAGCTGGGATCTACTGTCTCTATTATATTATGACAGACCAGCTAGATCTACTGTCTCTATTATATGAGATCAGACCAGCTAGATCTTCTCTGTCTCTATTGTATTATGAGAGACCAACTTGATCTACTGTCTCTATTGGTATTATGAGAGACCAGCTTGATCTACTGTCTCTATTACACTATTAAAAGACTAACTGGATCTACAGTCTCTATTGTATTATGACATACCAGCTAGATCTACTGTCTCTATTGTATTATGACAGACCAGTTAGATCTTCTGTCTCTGTTATATTATGACAGAAAAGCTAGATCTGCTGTCTCTATTATATTATGACAGACCAGCTAGAACTACTGTCTCTATTATAATATGGCATACCAGCTAGATCTACTGTCTCTATTATATTATGACATACCAACTAGATGTACTGTCTCTATTATATTATGACAGACCAGCTAGAACTACTGTCTCTGATTATATTATGACATACCAGCTAGATCTACTGTCTCTATTATATTATGACATACCAGCTAGATCTACTGTCTCTATTATATTATGACAGACTAGCTATAACTACTGTCTCTATTATAATATGACAGACCAGCTAGATCTACTGTCTCTATTATAACATGACAGACCAGATACATCTACTAAATATATTGTAATATGACAGACCAGCTCGATGTACTGTCTCTATTATATTATGTCAGACCAGCTAGATCTTCTGTCTCTATTGTATTATTACAGACTTCTGTCTCTATTATATTATTACGGACCTGGATCTTCAGTCTCTATTGTAGTATGATAGACAAGCTAGATCTACGGCCCTTTGTATATGACAGAAAAGGCTAGATCTGCTGTCTCTATTATATTATTACAGAGTAGCTAGACCCTACTGTCTCTATTGTATTTTGACACCAGCTAGATATACTGTCTCTATTATATTATGACAGACCAGCTAGATATACGGTTTCTACTATTATATTATGACAGACCAGCTAGATCTACTGTCCCTATGATATACAGACCAGCTAGATCTACTGGGTCTCTATTATATTATGACAGAACTGCTAGATCTACTGTCTCTATTATATTATGACAGACCAGCTAGATCTACTGTCTCTATTATATTATGTCAGAACAGCTAGATCTACTGTCTCTATTATATTATGACAGACCAGCTAGGTCTACTTTCTCTATTGTATTGTGACCAGAAAAGCAAGATCTACTGTGTCTATTATATTATGACAGACCAGCTAGATGTTCTGTCTCTATTATATTATGACAGACCAACTGATCTGCACTCTATTATATTATGAGAGACCAGTCTACTGTCTCTATTATATTTATGTCAGAACAGCTAGATCTTCTGTCTCTATTGTATTATGACAGACCAAGCCAGATCTACTGTCTCTGTCATCGATTATATTACTGACAGACCAGCTAGATCTACTGTCTCTATTATATTATGACATACCAGCTAGATCTGCTGTCTCTATTGTATTATGACAGACCAGCCAGAACTAAGGTCTATATTATATTATGACAGACCAGCCAGGATCTACTGTCTCTATTATATTATGACATACTCAGCCGAATCTTCTGTCTCTATTATAATACGACAGACTTCCTGGATCTTCGGTCTCTATTGTGGTAGCATGATAATTAATCTAGGTCTCTTTTAATGCGTTAATGTACACATGAACTGCTGTCTCTATTAAAAAAACCAGAAAAGGAAACTCTAAAATAACAGACCTATCTGGTGCAAACACAAGATCTATATTATAGTATGACAAACACACAGTGAAACCCAGGCTCTCTATTATATTATGACATATAGCTAGATCTACTGACACTGTCTCTGATTAGAACCATTGTCAGAACAGCTATAAATTCCCAAAACCTAGAAAAACAAACATAGACTGTCTCTATTATATTACGCCCTGACCATACTAACTAAATACAAAACACTAAATAAAGGTCAGAACGTGACACATACCAGCTTGATCTACTGTCTCTATTATATTATGACAGACTACCTGGATCTTCTGTCTCTATTATAATATGATAGACCAGCTAGATCTACTTTCTCTATTATATTATGACAGAAAAGCTAGATCTGCTGTCTCTATTGTATTATTACAGACTAGCTGGATCTACTGTCTCTATTTGTATTATGACAGACCAGCTAGATATACTGTCTCTATTATATTATTACAGACTAGCAGATCTAGTTTCGCTTATGTCTCTAGTTTATTTTATTTTTCCAGACAGTATTACTAATCAACGTTCAGTAAAAGTGCCCTAGCCAGCCTGCTAATTTTCAACCGCAGTCCCTGCAGGTTATTAAAACAATTACAATATAGACATGCACCATAGACATAGTGCAACATAGCAACATAGGACAAGCAAGACATAGCATATTCCGCAGATGCCGAGCAACATAGAACAAAAAGCAGCAAGACAAAATTCATAAAAGCAAACAAAGTGTTTCCACTGCCCCCAACGCTACAGACAACCAGTTTTGAAAGCAGCAACACCCTCATACCTAAAGGACTCTGTTCCACAAATCTGATTGACCTTTAGCCATGTCTTCAAGCATTTTGTGAAAAAGTGTGATATGTGGTGCAGTTATGTGTGTCTGATGGCAGTGTATTCCAGACATGGGAAGCTCCTCCCAGAGAATGTTTTACTAAAGGTGCTTTTCCCTTAGGGGAACTATACAGTCACCTGTCATGGCAGACCTTGTGGATCTGCTGCCATATGTCTGGGTTTTCTGTTTAACAAAAATATTGAGTGCCAAAGGGGGAGCTAGTCTACTTAAGGATCTTGAATAATGACATGCGTCGGTGTCTTGCACAAGATTTTCCTAACTAAGAGTATGTTTTCTAAGGATGTGACAATGATGATGGCTGTTGGGCTTCCTATCGACCCCCGTGAGAGCCTGTTTGTAGACAGACTGAATAGGTTTTAATGTTGTACAGCAAGCTTGGGCCCAACTAGTCAAGCAGTATGTTAAGTGGGGAGTACCATAGATTTGAAGTACAGTTTTGCTACCTCTGTAGTCAAACAATTTCGATAAATCCCTCAAATTAGCTAGATTGAATTTAGTTATTTGAATTACCTTTTTCACATGCTTTTAAAAGAGAGGTTGGAATCAAGTATGATGCCAAGGTACTTAAAATCGATACCACCTGGAGCTTCTCCCCAGACACATAGACATCTGGCTCAGTAGCATCTGTTGCCCTCTTTGTCAAGAAACATGCAAACAGTTTTTTTCACATTGAGATGCAAACACTAGTCACAGAGCCACTTTGTAACCTGACCATTACAGTAGTGAGTTCTGTGCAGCTTGTTGTTTGCTCTTTTGCATGCACATATATCACTGTATCATCTGCATACATTTGAACTTCAGACCCAGTACAGACAGAAGGCAGATCATTAATGTACATGCTGAACAGGAGGGGCCCCAGTACTGACCCTTGGGGCACGCCCACATCATAGCTACGTTCAGTGAAGCGACAGCTCATTGCTCACTCTGACACTGAGTTCTGCCTTCAAGGTATGATTTCATCCATCTCAAGGCATCAGGGGGAAAAGTTGAATTTGGACAATTTTGTGATGAGAATCTCATGGTTAACAGTATCAAAAGCCTTCCAGGTCCAGAAACACAGCCCCAACAGCACCCCTTTGTCCATCTTGGACTTCACATTTTCCAGAAGAAAGCAGTTGGCCCCCCGTTTCTGTGGAGTGTTTCGCTCTGAAGCCAAACTGCATGGAGTGTAATGTGAAAGGGCTGTTGTTGAGGTGGGCAATCAGTTGTTCTACTGGACACGCTTTTCAACAACCTTTGACACCACAGGTAGTATACTAATGGGCCTGTTCAGTTCTTTCACGCCAGCAGGGTCCCTGATTTAAAGATGGCCGTTATTATGGCCGACTTCCATACTCCTTGAAACACACCGAGACCAATAGATGTGTTGGTGACCTTAGTAATGGGGCCAATGAGTGACTCTTTGTAGTTTTTAAGAAAGGTGAGTCCATCCCAAACACATCTTTGGCTTTAGAGCCTTCTCCGTGAGCTAATCATCTTGTTCACCTTTGACTCAGAAACCTCCCTACTATGATGAAGACAGGTTGAGTGTCATTCACTAGCACTGAGCCCAAGAAATCAGTGGAGGGGTTCTGTGTCAGTAACCTGACAGAGTCAATAAAGTAGGAATTGAAGGCTGTTGCTGGTTCAACTGCATCCTGTGTTAGATTGTTATTCACCATGATTTCTAGTCTTTTTGCAGTGTTACTATGGTCTTTCCCTGTTAACTTTTTTAGATTCTTTTCTCTGTATATCAATTTAGAATTTCCTTTGCTTCACCAATTCCTGATAACCTTTGCCTTGGCCTGTCTGATTTCTTTTTATCACCTTATTTCTCAACATGGTAAACCTCACGTCTGTAATGCCTCTAATTTAGATTTTGGGCTGCTTTTAAAGCATAATCTCAAATGCATCTTTCATCAATTCAGATTTCTCCATTTAGCCCGAAGAAGAGTGCTCTTTGGCCAACCTTGAATATGTGGACATTCTATACGTAAGCCATTTATTGTAGTCTGGCTTGTGGATAGAAACCTGACTATCAGCTTCCACGTCATCTAGGACAAGAGATCATTCCAGTTTATTCCTTAATTGCCTTTTTTTCAAAATAGTTAAATTCACCCTTAAACTGATATCTGAGTTGATCCGCGATGTCATCTACAAAAGGTTAAACACTCTTAGACAGACTGGATGCAGTCTATCACAGTGTCATCCGTTTTGATCAGAAAGCCCAGTAACCCACCATTGAATGATTTAGTCATTTGGCCCCTCTGGTTTATTACTGAACACCAAATCAATCTGTGCTTTAGAGCAACAAGTCACCCTGGTTGGCTCCGCCTTTAACTAGTTCACTGTGTAAGGTCAAAGGTATTAGTGATCCGTTTGAGGGTTTATCTCAACACTGATCATCCCTAATTAATGTTAAAATCTCCCATTAAGATGACCTTTTTCCAAAATACATTCTGCTGCATGGTGATTAAACTGATCAAAAATCACTTTTGGTGGAAGGTGGCTTTTATTCCCTCACCAACTGGTAAAAGATCATTTGGGGAGACAGTGTAACGTCGCTCAGCCGTACATTCTAGTTAAATATCACATGACCTACCTCATTTACTGTTTTCATCTGTTTTATTTATTTACTTTTTCTGCTCTTTTGCACACACCAACATCTCTACCTGTAATGCCTGTCTGATCCTTTAGACATTGTTAATCTGCACAATCAATTATTCGCCTACCTCCTCATGTTTTGGGAGCCATTGTATATAGACTGCCCATTTTTTTCTACTGTGTTATTGACTTGCTAAATGTTTACTTTGATCACTCTTTTGTCTGACACTGCTATGTTCAAGTTGGCCCCTAGTAGTCCCTTGCAAATGAGAACTTGTTCCCAGATGACTCCTGGTTAAATTGAAATAAAAAAAAAGTAAATAAAATAAAATCTGCTGTTTCTATTATATTATGGCCAACTAGTTCTGCTGTCTCTGTTATTGATGACAGGGCAGATCTACTGTCTCTGTCTCTATTATATTATGACTCCCGCTAGATCTGTCTCTACTAATTAAAATAGCTTGGGTACTGTCTCTATTATATTATGACAGAGTCAGCTAGATCTACTGTCTCTGGTATATTTGAAGAGTCAGCAATCTACTGTCTCTGGAGTATATTATGTCAGAAAACCATAGATCTTCTGTCTCTACCTCCATTATGACGGACCAGCTAGATCTACTGTCCACCGCTATATCATGACAGAAAAGCTATCTGGGTCTCAGGATTGTATTATGACATCCCAGGAGAACAGGTCTATATTATATTATGACGACGTGCTAGATCTACTGTCTCTATTATAAATGTTCCTGGCTCTTGTGTTTGTATTATGACAGACCAGCTAGCGGTTCAGTGGATTATGAGCAGAGGTAGATCTGCTGTCTCTATTATTTATTACAGATGGTAGCTAGATCTACTGTCTCTATTATATTATAAATACAGTGAACCAATGTCTCTATGGTGTTGATATTCTCAGGTAGTAGATCTACTGTGTCATCCCAGCAAGGAGCTACTGCTGTCTCTCTATTGTAGAGACAGACCAGCTAGAACTGACAATCTATATTAGTACTGAGATAAAAGCTAGATTATTGTCGCTATTATATTATGACATACCAGCTAGATCTACTGTCTCTGTCTTTAGATAAAATGACAGACCATTCTAAATAAACTACTGTCACTATTATCTTACCATACCCGCTAGATCTACTGTCTCTATTATATTATGACATACCAGCAAGATGTACTGTCTCTATTATATTATGACAGACCAGCTAGATCTTCTGTCTCTATTATATTATGATGGCCAGCTTCATCTTCTGTCTCTATTATATTATTACAGACTAGCTGGATCTACTGTCTCTATTGTAGTCTGATAGACCAGCTAGATCTACTGTCTCTATTATATTATGACAGAAAAGCTGTAGATGTACTGTCTCTATTATATTATTACAGACCAGCTAGATCTACTGTCTCTATTATATGTTGACAGACCAGCTAGATATACTGTCTCTATTACATTATTAAAGACCAGCTAGATCTGCTGTTCTATTGTATTATACATACCAGATAGATCTGCTGTCTCTATTGTATTATGACAGACCAGCTAGATCTACTGTCTCTATTATATTATGACAGAAAGCTAGATCTGCTGTCTCTATTATATTATGACAGACCAGCTAGATCTACTGTCTCTATTATATTTTGACAGACCAGCTAGATATACTGTCTCTATTATATTATGACAGACCAGCTAGATCTACTGTCTCTATTAAATTATGACAGACCAACTAGATCTACTGTCTCTATTATATTATGACAGACCAGCTGATCTACTGTCTCTATTATATTATGACAGACCAGCTAGATCTACTGTCTCTATTATATTATGACAGACCAGCTAGATCTACTCTCTCTATTATATTATGACATACCAGCAAGATCTACTGTCTCTATTATATTATGTCAGACCAGCTAGATCTATCTGTCTCTATTGTATTATGAGAGACCAACTTGATCTACTGTCTCTATTGTATTATTATAGACCAGCTTGATCTACTGTCTCTATTACATTATTAAAGACTAGCTGGATCTACAGTCTCTATTGTATTATAAATACCAGCTAGATCTACTGTCTCTATTGTATTATGACAGACCAGCTAGATCTACTGTCTCTATTATATTATGACAGCCCAGCTAGATCTACTGTCTCTATTATATTATCACAGACCAGCTAGATCTACTGTCTCTATTGTATTATGACAGACCAGCTAGACCTACTGTCTCTATTATATTATGACAGACCAGCTAGATCTACTGTCTCTATTGTATTATGACAGACCAACTAGATCTAATGTCTCTATGACAATATAATAGACCAGTTGGATCTACTGTCTCTATTATATTATGACAGACCAGCTAGATCTACTGTCTCTATGTCTCTATTATATTATGACAGACCAGCTAGATCTACTGTCTCTATTATATTATGACAGACCAGCTAGATCTACTGTCTCTATTATATTATGATAGACCAGCTAGATCTACTGTCTCTATTATATTATGACAGACCAGCTAGATCTACTGTCTCTATTATATTATGACAGACCAGCTAGATCTACTGTCTCTATGTCTCTATTATATTATGACAGACCAGCTAGATCTACTGTCTCTATTATATTATGACAGACCAGCTAGATCTACTGTCTCTATTATATTATGATAGACCAGATAGATCAACTGTCTCTATTATATTATGACAGACCAGCTAGATCTACTGTCTCTATTATATTATGATAGACCAGCTAGATCTACTGTCTCTATTATATTATGACAGACCAGCTAGATCTACTGTCTATATTATATTATGACAGACCAGCTAGATCTGTGTCTCTATTGTATTATGACAGACCAGCTAGATCTACTGTCTCTATTATATTATGACAGACCAGCTAGATCTACTGTCTCTATTATAATTATGACAGACCAGCTAGATCTACTGTCTCTATTATATTATGAGAGACCAGCTAGATCTACTGTCTCTATTATATTATGACAGACCAGCTAGATCTACTGTCTCTATTATATTATGACAGACCAGCTAGATCTACTGTCTCTATTATATTATGACAGACCAGCTAGATCTACTGTCTCTATTATATTATGAGAGACCAGCTAGATCTACTGTCTCTATTATATTATGACAGACCAGCTAGATCTACTGTCTATATTATATTATGACAGACCAGCTAGATCTACTGTCTCTATTGTAATATGACAGACCAGCTAGATCTACTGTCTCTATGTCTCTATTATATTATGACAGACCAGCTAGATCTACTGTCTCTATTATATTATGACAGACCAGCTAGATCTACTGTCTCTATTATATTATGACAGACCAGCTAGATCTACTGTCTCTATTATATTATGACAGACCAGCTAGATCTACTGTCTCTGTTATATTATGACATACCAGCTAGATGTACTGTCTCTATTATATTATGACAGACCAGCTAGATCTACTGTCTCTATTATATTATGACATACCAGCTAGATGTACTGTCTCTATTATATTATGACAGACCAGCTAGATCTACTGTCTCTATTATATTATGACAGACCAGCAAGATCTACTGTCTCTATTATATTATGTCAGACCAGCTAGATCTTCTGTCTCTATTGTATTATGAGAGACCAGCTTGATCTACTGTCTCTATTACATTATTAAAGACTAGCTGGATCTACAGTCTCTATTATTATATATTACAGACCAGCTAGATCTACTGTCTCTATTGTATTATGACAGACCAGCTAGATCTACTTGTCTCTATTATATTATGACAGACCAGCTAGATCTACTGTCTCTATTATATTATGACAGACCAGCTAGATCTACTGTCTCTATTATATTATGACAGACCAGCTAGATCTACTGTCTCTATTATATTATGAGAGACCAGCTAGATCTACTGTCTCTATTATATTATGACAGACCAGCTAGATCTACTGTCTCTATTATATTATGACAGACCAGCTAGATCTACTGTCTCTATGATAATATGATAGACCAGTTGGATCTACTGTCTCTATTATAATATGACAGACCAGCTAGATCTACTGTCTCTATGTCTCTATTATATTATGACAGACCAGCTAGATCTACTGTCTCTATTATATTATGACAGACCAGCTAGATCTACTGTCTCTATTATATTATGACAGACCAGCTAGATCTACTGTCTCTATTATATTATGACAGACCAGCTAGATCTACTGTCTCTATTGTAATATGACAGACCAGCTGGATCTACTGTCTCTATGTCTCTATCATATTATGACAGACCAGCTAGATCTACTGTCTCTATTATATTATGAGAGACTAGCTAGATCTACTGTCTCTATTATATTCTGACAGACCAGCTAGATCTGCTGTCACTATTATATTATGAGAGACCAGCTAGATCTACTGTCTCTATGTAATATGACAGACCAGCTAGATCTACTGTCTCTATTATAATATGACAGACCAGCTAGATCTACTGTCTCTATTATATTATGACAGACCAGCTATATCTGATGTCTCTATTGTATTATGACAGACCAGCTAGAACTGTCTCTATTATATTATGACAGACCAGCTAGATCTACTGTCTCTATTGTCTCTATAATATGACAGACCAGCTAGATCTACTGTCTCTATGATAATATAATAGACCAGTTGGATCTACTGTCTCTATTATATATGTGACAGACCAGCTAGATCTACTGTCTCTATTATATTCTGACAGACCAGCTAGATCTACTGTCTCTATGTATAATTATGACAGACCAGCTAGATCTACTGTCTCTATTATATTATGACAGACCAGCTAGATCTACTGACTCTATTATATTATCACAGACCAGCTAGATCTACTGTCTCCATTGTATTATGACAGACCAGCTAGACCTACTGTCTCTATTTATGACAGACCAGCTAGATCTACGGTCTCTATTATATTATGACATACCAGCAAGATGTACTGTCTCTATTATATTATGACAGACCAGCTAGATCTACTGTCTCTATTATATTATGACATACCAGCTAGATGTACTGTCTCTATTATATTATGACAGACCAGCAAGATCTACTGTCTCTATTATATTATGTCAGACCAGCTAGATCTTCTGTCTCTATTGTATTATGAGGGACCAACTTGATCTACTGTCTCTATTGTATTATGAGAGACCAGCTTGATCTACTGTCTCTATTACACTATTAAAGACTAGCTGGATCTACAGTCTCTATTGTATTATGACACACCAGCTAGATCTACTGTCTCTATTATATTATGTCAGAACAGCTAGATCTTCTGTCTCTGTTGTATTATGACAGACCAGCTAGAACTAAGGTCTATATTATATTATGACATACCAGCTCGATCTACTGTCTCTGTCTCTATTATATTATGACAGACCAGCTAGATCTACTGTCTCTAGTATATTATGACATACCAGCTAGATGTACTGTCTCTATTACATTATGACAGACCAGCTAGAACTAAGATCTATATTATATTATGACATACCAGCTAGATCTACTGTCTCTATTATATTATGACATACCAGCTAGATCTACTGTCTCTGTCTATATTATATTGTCAGAACAGCTATAACTACTGTCTCTATTATATTATGACATACCAGCTAGATCTACTGTCTCTATTATAACATGACAGACCAGATACATCTACTGTCTCTATTATAATATGACAGACCAGCTCGATGTACTGTCTCTATTATATTATGCCAGACCAGCTAGATCTTCTGTCTCTATTGTATTATGAGAGACCAGCTTGATCTTCTGTCTCTATTATATTATTACAGACTACCTGGATCTTCAGTCTCTATTGTAGTATGATAGACCGCCAGATCTACTTTTATTGTATTATGACAGAAAAGCTAGATCTGCT